>NW_027017362.1:0-123252 GCF_036013445.1 Caloenas nicobarica
CCCGACAGGGCCCGACAGAGCCCGACAGAGCCCGACAGGGCCAGACAGGGCCCAGTAGAGCCCGACACGAGCCCCAACAGGGCCCGACAGAGCCCGACAGAGCCCGACAGAGCCCGACAGGGCCCAGTAGAGCCCGACAGAGCCCGACAGAGCCCGACAGAGCCCGACAGGGCCCGACAGAGCCCGACAGAGCCCAACAGGGCCCGACAGAGCCCGACAGAGCCCGACAGGGCCCAGTAGAGCCCGACAGAGCCCGACAGAGCCCGACAGAGCCCGACAGAACCCAGTAGAGCCCGACAGAGCCCGACAGAGCCCGACAGAGGCCGACAGGGCCCGACAGAGCCCGACAGGGCCCGACAGGGCCCGATAGAGCCCGACAGGGCCCGACAGAGCCCAGTAGAGCCCGATAGAGCCCGACAGGGCCCGACAGAGCCCGACAGGGCCCAGTAGAGCCCGACAGAGCCCGATAGAGCCCGACAGGGCCCGACAGGCCCGACAGGGCCCAGTAGAGCCCGACAGAGCCCGACAGAGCCCAGTAGAGCCCAGTAGAGCCCGACAGAGCCCGACAGAGCCCGACAGAGCCCGACAGGGCCCGACAGGGCCCGACAGAGCCCGACAGAGCCCGACAGGGCCCGACAGGGCCCGACAGAGCCCGACAGGGCCCGACAGGGCCCAGTAGAGCCCGACAGAGCCCGACAGAGCCCAGTAGAGCCCAGTAGAGCCCGACAGAGCCCGACAGAGCCCGACAGAGCCCGACAGGGCCCGACAGGGCCCGACAGAGCCCGACAGAGCCCGACAGGGCCCGACAGGGCCCGACAGAGCCCGACAGGGCCCGACAGGGCCCAGTAGAGCCCGACAGAGCCCGACAGAGCCCAGTAGAGCCCAGTAGAGCCTGACAGGGCCCGACAGGGCCCGACAGGGCCCATTAGAGCCCGACAGAGCCCGACAGAGCCTGACAGAGCCCGACAGGGCCCGACACAGCCCGACAGAGCCCGACAGAGCCCGACAGAGCCTGACAGAGCCCGACAGAGCCCGACAGGGCCCGACAGAGCCCGACAGAGCCCGACAGGGCCCGACAGAGCCCGACAGAGCCCGACAGAGCCCGACAGGGCCCAGTAGAGCCCGACAGAGCCCAGTAGAGCCCAGTAGAGCCCGACAGAGCCCGACAGAGCCCGACAGACCCCGACAGGGCCCGACAGGGCCCGACAGGGCCCAGTAGAGCCCGACAGAGCCCGACAGAGCCCGACAGAGCCCGACAGAGCCCGACAGGGCCCGACAGAGCCCGACAGAGCCCGACAGGGCCCGACAGGGCCCGACAGGGCCCAGTAGAGCCCGAAAGAGCCCGACAGAGCCCAGTAGAGCCCAGTAGAGCCCGACAGGGCCCATTAGAGCCCGACAGAGCCCGACAGAGCCTGACAGAGCCCGACAGGGCCCGACAGGGCACGACAGAGTCCGACAGAGCCCGACAGGGCCCAGTAGAGCCCGACAGAGCCCGACAGAGCCCGACAGGGCACGACAGGGCCCAGTAGAGCCCGATAGAGCCCGACAGAGCCCGACAGAGCCCGACAGGGCCCGACAGAGCCCGACAGAGCCCGACAGGGCCCGACAGGGCCCGACAGAGCCCGACAGGGCCCGATAGAGCCCGACAGGGCCCGACAGAGCCCGACAGGGCACGACAGAGCCCGACAGAGCCGACAGGGCCCGACAGAGCCCGACAGAGCCCGACAGAGCCCGACAGGGCCCGACAGGGCCCGACAGGGCCCAGTAGAGCCCGACAGAGCCCAACAGGGCCCGACAGAGCCCGACAGAGCCCGACAGGGCCCGACAGAGCCCGACAGAGCCCGACAGGGCCCAGTAGAGCCCGACAGAGCCCGACAGAGCCCGACAGAGCCCGACAGGGCCCGACAGAGCCCGACAGAGCCCGACAGGGCCCAACAGGGCCCGACAGAGCCCGACAGGGCCCGACAGAGCCCGACAGAGCCCGACAGAACCCGACAGAGCCCGACAGAGCCCAGTAGAGCCCAGTAGAGCCCGACAGAGCCCGACAGAGCCCGACAGAGCCCAGTAGAGCCCGACAGAGCCCGACAGAGCCCGACAGAGCCCGACAGGGCCAGACAGGGCCCGACAGAGCCCGACAGGGCCCGACAGGGCCCGACAGAGCCCGACAGAGCCCGACAGGGCCCAGTAGAGCCCGACAGAGCCCGACAGAGCCCGACAGGGCCCGACAGGGCCCAATAGAGCCCGACAGAGCCCGACAGGGCCCGACAGGGCCCGACAGAGCCCAGTAGAGCCCGACAGAGCCCGACAGAGCCCGACAGAGCCCGACAGGGCCCGAAAGGGCCCGACAGGGCCCAGTAGAGCCCGACAGAGCCCGACAGAGCCCGACAGAGCCCGACAGGGCCCGACAGAGACCGAGAGGCCCGACAGGGCCCGACAGGGCCCGACAGAGCCCAGTAGAGCCCGACAGAGGCCGACAGAGCCCGACAGGGCCCGACAGGGCCCGACAGGGCCCGACAGGGCCCAGTAGAGCCCGACAGAGCCCGACAGAGCCCGACAGAGCCCGACAGGGCCCGACAGAGCCCGACAGAGCCCGACAGGGCCCGACAGGGCCCGACAGGGCCCGACAGGGTACGACAGAGCCCGACAGGGCCCAGTAGAGCCCGACAGAGCCCGACAGAGCCCGACAGAGCCCGACAGGGCCCGACAGGGCCCAGTAGAGCCCGACAGAGCCCGACAGAGCCCGACAGAGCCCAGTAGAGCCCAGTAGAGACCGACAGAGCCCGACAAAGCCCGACAGAGCCCGAAAGAGCCCGACAGGGCCCGACAGAGCCCGACAGGGCCCGACAGAGCCCGACAGAGCCCGACAGAGCCCGACAGAGCCCGACAGGGCCCAGTAGAGCCCGACAGAGCCCGACAGGGCCCGACAGAGCCCGACAGAGCCTGACAGAGCCCGACAGCGCCCGACAGGGCCCGACAGAGCCCGACAGAGCCCGACAGAGCCCGACAGGGCCCGACAGAGCCCGACAGAGCCCGACAGGGCCCAGTAGAGCCCGACAGAGCCCGACAGAGCCCGACAGAACCCGACAGGGCCCAGTAGAGCCCGACAGAGCCCGACAGGGCCCGACAGAGCCCGACAGAGCCCGACAGAGCCCGACAGCGCCCGACAGGGCCCGACAGAGCCCGACAGAGCCCGACAGGGCCCGACAGGGCCCAGTAGAGCCCGACAGAGCCCAACAGGGCCCGACAGAGCCCGACAGAGCCCGACAGGGCCCAGTAGAGCCCGACAGAACCCGACAGGGCCCAGTAGAGCCCGACAGAGCCCGACAGGGCCCGACAGAGCCCGACAGAGCCCGACAGGGCCAGACAGGGCCCAGTAGAGCCCGACAGAGCCCAACAGGGCCCGACAGAGCCCGACAGAGCCCGACAGAGCCCGACAGGGCCCAGTAGAGCCCGACAGAGCCCGACAGAGCCCGACAGAGCCCGACAGGCCCGACAGAGCCCGACAGAGCCCAACAGGGCCCGACAGAGCCCGACAGAGCCCGACAGGGCCCAGTAGAGCCCGACAGAGCCCGACAGAGCCCGACAGAGCCCGACAGAACCCAGTAGAGCCCGACAGAGCCCGACAGAGCCCGACAGAGGCCGACAGGGCCCGACAGAGCCCGACAGGGCCCGACAGGGCCCGATAGAGCCCGACAGGGCCCGACAGAGCCCAGTAGAGCCCGATAGAGCCCGACAGGGCCCGACAGAGCCCGACAGGGCCCAGTAGAGCCCGACAGAGCCCGATAGAGCCCGACAGGGCCCGACAGGGCCCGACAGGGCCCAGTAGAGCCCGACAGAGCCCGACAGAGCCCAGTAGAGCCCAGTAGAGCCCGACAGAGCCCGACAGAGCCCGACAGAGCCCGACAGGGCCCGACAGGGCCCGACAGAGCTTGACAGAGCCCGACAGGGCCCGACAGGGCCCGACAGAGCCCGACAGGGCCCGACAGGGCCCAGTAGAGCCCGACAGAGCCCGACAGAGCCCAGTAGAGCCCAGTAGAGCCCGACAGAGCCCGACAGAGCCCGACAGAGCCCGACAGGGCCCGACAGGGCCCGACAGAGCCCGACAGAGCCCGACAGGGCCCGACAGGGCCCGACAGAGCCCGACAGGGCCCGACAGGGCCCAGTAGAGCCCGACAGAGCCCGACAGAGCCCAGTAGAGCCCAGTAGAGCCTGACAGGGCCCGACAGGGCCCGACAGGGCCCATTAGAGCCCGACAGAGCCCGACAGAGCCTGACAGAGCCCGACAGGGCCCGACACAGCCCGACAGAGCCCGACAGAGCCCGACAGAGCCTGACAGAGCCCGACAGAGCCCGACAGGCCCGACAGAGCCCGACAGAGCCCGACAGGGGCCCGACAGAGCCCGACAGAGCCCGACAGAGCCCGACAGGGCCCAGTAGAGCCCGACAGAGCCCAGTAGAGCCCAGTAGAGCCCGACAGAGCCCGACAGAGCCCGACAGACCCCGACAGGGCCCGACAGGGCCCGACAGGGCCCAGTAGAGCCCGACAGAGCCCGACAGAGCCCGACAGAGCCCGACAGAGCCCGACAGGGCCCGACAGAGCCCGACAGAGCCCGACAGGGCCCGACAGGGCCCGACAGGGCCCAGTAGAGCCCGAAAGAGCCCGACAGAGCCCAGTAGAGCCCAGTAGAGCCCGACAGGGCCCATTAGAGCCCGACAGAGCCCGACAGAGCCTGACAGAGCCCGACAGGGCCCGACAGGGCCCGACAGAGTCCGACAGAGCCCAGTAGAGCCCGACAGAACCCGACAGGGCCCAGTAGAGCCCGACAGAGCCCGACAGGGCCCGACAGAGCCCGACAGAGCCCGACAGAGCCCGACAGCGCCCGACAGGGCCCGACAGAGCCCGACAGAGCCCGACAGGGCCCGACAGGGCCCAGTAGAGCCCGACAGAGCCCAACAGGGCCCGACAGAGCCCGACAGAGCCCGACAGGGCCCAGTAGAGCCCGACAGAACCCGACAGGGCCCAGTAGAGCCCGACAGAGCCCGACAGGGCCCGACAGAGCCCGACAGAGCCCGACAGGGCCAGACAGGGCCCAGTAGAGCCCGACAGAGCCCAACAGGGCCCGACAGAGCCCGACAGAGCCCGACAGAGCCCGACAGGGCCCAGTAGAGCCCGACAGAGCCCGACAGAGCCCGACAGAGCCCGACAGGGCCGACAGAGCCCGACAGAGCCCAACAGGGCCCGACAGAGCCCGACAGAGCCCGACAGGGCCCAGTAGAGCCCGACAGAGCCCGACAGAGCCCGACAGAGCCCGCAGAACCCAGTAGAGCCCGACAGAGCCCGACAGAGCCCGACAGAGGCCGACAGGGCCCGACAGAGCCCGACAGGGCCCGACAGGGCCCGATAGAGCCCGACAGGGCCCGACAGAGCCCAGTAGAGCCCGATAGAGCCCGACAGGGCCCGACAGAGCCCGACAGGGCCCAGTAGAGCCCGACAGAGCCCGATAGAGCCCGACAGGGCCCGACAGGGCCCGACAGGGCCCAGTAGAGCCCGACAGAGCCCGACAGAGCCCAGTAGAGCCCAGTAGAGCCCGACAGAGCCCGACAGAGCCCGACAGAGCCCGACAGGGCCCGACAGGGCCCGACAGAGCCCGACAGAGCCCGACAGGGCCCGACAGGGCCCGACAGAGCCCGACAGGGCCCGACAGGGCCCAGTAGAGCCCGACAGAGCCCGACAGAGCCCAGTAGAGCCCAGTAGAGCCCGACAGAGCCCGACAGAGCCCGACAGAGCCCGACAGGGCCCGACAGGGCCCGACAGAGCCCGACAGAGCCCGACAGGGCCCGACAGGGCCCGACAGAGCCCGACAGGGCCCGACAGGGCCCAGTAGAGCCCGACAGAGCCCGACAGAGCCCAGTAGAGCCCAGTAGAGCCTGACAGGGCCCGACAGGGCCCGACAGGGCCCATTAGAGCCCGACAGAGCCCGACAGAGCCTGACAGAGCCCGACAGGGCCCGACACAGCCCGACAGAGCCCGACAGAGCCCGACAGAGCCTGACAGAGCCCGACAGAGCCCGACAGGGCCCGACAGAGCCCGACAGAGCCCGACAGGGCCCGACAGAGCCCGACAGAGCCCGACAGAGCCCGACAGGGCCCAGTAGAGCCCGACAGAGCCCAGTAGAGCCCAGTAGAGCCCGACAGAGCCCGACAGAGCCCGACAGACCCCGACAGGGCCCGACAGGGCCCGACAGGGCCCAGTAGAGCCCGACAGAGCCCGACAGAGCCCGACAGAGCCCGACAGAGCCCGACAGGGCCCGACAGAGCCCGACAGAGCCCGACAGGGCCCGACAGGGCCCGACAGGGCCCAGTAGAGCCCGAAAGAGCCCGACAGAGCCCAGTAGAGCCCAGTAGAGCCCGACAGGGCCCATTAGAGCCCGACAGAGCCCGACAGAGCCTGACAGAGCCCGACAGGGCCCGACAGGGCCCGACAGAGTCCGACAGAGCCCGACAGGGCCCAGTAGAGCCCGACAGAGCCCGACAGAGCCCGACAGGGCACGACAGGGCCCAGTAGAGCCCGATAGAGCCCGACAGAGCCCGACAGAGCCCGACAGGGCCCGACAGAGCCCGACAGAGCCCGACAGGGCCCGACAGGGCCCGACAGAGCCCGACAGGGCCCGATAGAGCCCGACAGGGCCCGACAGAGCCCGACAGGGCACGACAGAGCCCGACAGAGCCCGACAGGGCCCGACAGAGCCCGACAGAGCCCGACAGAGCCCGACAGGGCCCGACAGGGCCCGACAGGGCCCAGTAGAGCCCGACAGAGCCCAACAGGGCCCGACAGAGCCCGACAGAGCCCGACAGGGCCCGACAGAGCCCGACAGAGCCCGACAGGGCCCAGTAGAGCCCGACAGAGCCCGACAGAGCCCGACAGAGCCCGACAGGGCCCGACAGAGCCCGACAGAGCCCGACAGGGCCCAACAGGGCCCGACAGAGCCCGACAGGGCCCGACAGAGCCCGACAGAGCCCGACAGAACCCGACAGAGCCCGACAGAGCCCAGTAGAGCCCAGTAGAGCCCGACAGAGCCCGACAGAGCCCGACAGAGCCCAGTAGAGCCCGACAGAGCCCGACAGAGCCCGACAGAGCCCGACAGGGCCAGACAGGGCCCGACAGAGCCCGACAGGGCCCGACAGGGCCCGACAGAGCCCGACAGAGCCCGACAGGGCCCAGTAGAGCCCGACAGAGCCCGACAGAGCCCGACAGGGCCCGACAGGGCCCAATAGAGCCCCGACAGAGCCCGACAGGGCCCGACAGGGCCCGACAGAGCCCAGTAGAGCCCGACAGAGCCCGACAGAGCCCGACAGAGCCCGACAGGGCCCGAAAGGGCCCGACAGGGCCCAGTAGAGCCCGACAGAGCCCGACAGAGCCCGACAGAGCCCGACAGGGCCCGACAGAGACCGAGAGGGCCCGACAGGGCCCGACAGGGCCCGACAGAGCCCAGTAGAGCCCGACAGAGGCCGACAGAGCCCGACAGGGCCCGACAGGGCCCGACAGGGCCCGACAGGGCCCAGTAGAGCCCGACAGAGCCCGACAGAGCCCGACAGAGCCCGACAGGGCCCGACAGAGCCCGACAGAGCCCGACAGGGCCCGACAGGGCCCGACAGGGCCCGACAGGGTACGACAGAGCCCGACAGGGCCCAGTAGAGCCCGACAGAGCCCGACAGAGCCCGACAGAGCCCGACAGGGCCCGACAGGGCCCAGTAGAGCCCGACAGAGCCCGACAGAGCCCGACAGAGCCCAGTAGAGCCCAGTAGAGCCCGACAGAGCCCGACACAGCCCGACAGAGCCCGAAAGAGCCCGACAGGGCCCGACAGAGCCCGACAGGGCCCGACAGAGCCCGACAGAGCCCGACAGAGCCCGACAGAGCCCGACAGGGCCCAGTAGAGCCCGACAGAGCCCGACAGGGCCCGACAGAGCCCGACAGAGCCTGACAGAGCCCGACAGCGCCCGACAGGGCCCGACAGAGCCCGACAGAGCCCGACAGAGCCCGACAGGCCCGACAGAGCCCGACAGAGCCCGACAGGGCCCAGTAGAGCCCGACAGAGCCCGACAGAGCCCGACAGAACCCGACAGGGCCCAGTAGAGCCCGACAGAGCCCGACAGGGCCCGACAGAGCCCGACAGAGCCCGACAGAGCCCGACAGCGCCCGACAGGGCCCGACAGAGCCCGACAGAGCCCGACAGGGCCCGACAGGGCCCAGTAGAGCCCGACAGAGCCCAACAGGGCCCGACAGAGCCCGACAGAGCCCGACAGGGCCCAGTAGAGCCCGACAGAACCCGACAGGGCCCAGTAGAGCCCGACAGAGCCCGACAGGGCCCGACAGAGCCCGACAGAGACCGACAGGGCCAGACAGGGCCCAGTAGAGCCCGACAGAGCCCAACAGGGCCCGACAGAGCCCGACAGAGCCCGACAGAGCCCGACAGGGCCCAGTAGAGCCCGACAGAGCCCGACAGAGCCCGACAGAGCCCGACAGGGCCCGACAGAGCCCGACAGAGCCCAACAGGGCCCGACAGAGCCCGACAGAGCCCGACAGGGCCCAGTAGAGCCCGACAGAGCCCGACAGAGCCCGACAGAGCCCGACAGAACCCAGTAGAGCCCGACAGAGCCCGACAGAGCCCGACAGAGGCCGACAGGGCCCGACAGAGCCCGACAGGGCCCGACAGGGCCCGATAGAGCCCGACAGGGCCCGACAGAGCCCAGTAGAGCCCGATAGAGCCCGACAGGGCCCGACAGAGCCCGACAGGGCCCAGTAGAGCCCGACAGAGCCCGATAGAGCCCGACAGGGCCCGACAGGGCCCGACAGGGCCCAGTAGAGCCCGACAGAGCCCGACAGAGCCCAGTAGAGCCCAGTAGAGCCCGACAGAGCCCGACAGAGCCCGACAGAGCCCGACAGGGCCCGACAGGGCCCGACAGAGCCCGACAGAGCCCGACAGGGCCCGACAGGGCCCGACAGAGCCCGACAGGGCCCGACAGGGCCCAGTAGAGCCCGACAGAGCCCGACAGAGCCCAGTAGAGCCCAGTAGAGCCCGACAGAGCCCGACAGAGCCCGACAGAGCCCGACAGGGCCCGACAGGGCCCGACAGAGCCCGACAGAGCCCGACAGGGCCCGACAGGGCCCGACAGAGCCCGACAGGGCCCGACAGGGCCCAGTAGAGCCCGACAGAGCCCGACAGAGCCCAGTAGAGCCCAGTAGAGCCTGACAGGGCCCGACAGGGCCCGACAGGGCCCATTAGAGCCCGACAGAGCCCGACAGAGCCTGACAGAGCCCGACAGGGCCCGACACAGCCCGACAGAGCCCGACAGAGCCCGACAGAGCCTGACAGAGCCCGACAGAGCCCGACAGGGCCCGACAGAGCCCGACAGAGCCCGACAGGGCCCGACAGAGCCCGACAGAGCCCGACAGAGCCCGACAGGGCCCAGTAGAGCCCGACAGAGCCCAGTAGAGCCCAGTAGAGCCCGACAGAGCCCGACAGAGCCCGACAGACCCCGACAGGGCCCGACAGGGCCCGACAGGGCCCAGTAGAGCCCGACAGAGCCCGACAGAGCCCGACAGAGCCCGACAGAGCCCGACAGGGCCCGACAGAGCCCGACAGAGCCCGACAGGGCCCGACAGGGCCCGACAGGGCCCAGTAGAGCCCGAAAGAGCCCGACAGAGCCCAGTAGAGCCCAGTAGAGCCCGACAGGGCCCATTAGAGCCCGACAGAGCCCGACAGAGCCTGACAGAGCGCGACAGGGCCCGACAGGGCCCGACAGAGTCCGACAGAGCCCGACAGGGCCCAGTAGAGCCCGACAGAGCCCGACAGAGCCCGACAGGGCACGACAGGGCCCAGTAGAGCCCGATAGAGCCCGACAGAGCCCGACAGAGCCCGACAGGGCCCGACAGAGCCCGACAGAGCCCGACAGGGCCCGACAGGGCCCGACAGAGCCCGACAGGGCCCGATAGAGCCCGACAGGGCCCGACAGAGCCCGACAGGGCACGACAGAGCCCGACAGAGCCCGACAGGGCCCGACAGAGCCCGACAGAGCCCGACAGAGCCCGACAGGGCCCGACAGGGCCCGACAGGGCCCAGTAGAGCCCGACAGAGCCCAACAGGGCCCGACAGAGCCCGACAGAGCCCGACAGGGCCCGACAGAGCCCGACAGAGCCCGACAGGGCCCAGTAGAGCCCGACAGAGCCCGACAGAGCCCGACAGAGCCCGACAGGGCCCGACAGAGCCCGACAGAGCCCGACAGGGCCCAACAGGGCCCGACAGAGCCCGACAGGGCCCGACAGAGCCCGACAGAGCCCGACAGAACCCGACAGAGCCCGACAGAGCCCAGTAGAGCCCAGTAGAGCCCGACAGAGCCCGACAGAGCCCGACAGAGCCCAGTAGAGCCCGACAGAGCCCGACAGAGCCCGACAGAGCCCGACAGGGCCAGACAGGGCCCGACAGAGCCCGACAGGGCCCGACAGGGCCCGACAGAGCCCGACAGAGCCCGACAGGGCCCAGTAGAGCCCGACAGAGCCCGACAGAGCCCGACAGGGCCCGACAGGGCCCAATAGAGCCCGACAGAGCCCGACAGGGCCCGACAGGGCCCGACAGAGCCCAGTAGAGCCCGACAGAGCCCGACAGAGCCCGACAGAGCCCGACAGGGCCCGAAAGGGCCCGACAGGGCCCAGTAGAGCCCGACAGAGCCCGACAGAGCCCGACAGAGCCCGACAGGGCCCGACAGAGACCGAGAGGGCCCGACAGGGCCCGACAGGGCCCGACAGAGCCCAGTAGAGCCCGACAGAGGCCGACAGAGCCCGACAGGGCCCGACAGGGCCCGACAGGGCCCGACAGGGCCCAGTAGAGCCCGACAGAGCCCGACAGAGCCCGACAGAGCCCGACAGGGCCCGACAGAGCCCGACAGAGCCCGACAGGGCCCGACAGGGCCCGACAGGGCCCGACAGGGTACGACAGAGCCCGACAGGGCCCAGTAGAGCCCGACAGAGCCCGACAGAGCCCGACAGAGCCCGACAGGGCCCGACAGGGCCCAGTAGAGCCCGACAGAGCCCGACAGAGCCCGACAGAGCCCAGTAGAGCCCAGTAGAGCCCGACAGAGCCCGACACAGCCCGACAGAGCCCGAAAGAGCCCGACAGGGCCCGACAGAGCCCGACAGGGCCCGACAGAGCCCGACAGAGCCCGACAGAGCCCGACAGAGCCCGACAGGGCCCAGTAGAGCCCGACAGAGCCCGACAGGGCCCGACAGAGCCCGACAGAGCCTGACAGAGCCCGACAGCGCCCGACAGGGCCCGACAGAGCCCGACAGAGCCCGACAGAGCCCGACAGGGCCCGACAGAGCCCGACAGAGCCCGACAGAGCCCGACGGAGCCCGACAGGGCCCGACAGAGCCCGACAGAGCCCGACAGGGCCCGACAGAGTCCGACAGAGCCCGACAGGGCCCAGTAGAGCCCGACAGAGCCCGACAGAGCCCGACAGGGCCCGACAGGGCCCGAAAGGGCCCGACAGAGCCCGACAGGGCCCAGTAGAGCCCGATAGAGCCCGACAGAGCCCGACAGAGCCCGACAGGGCCCGACAGAGCCCGACAGAGCCCGACAGGGCCCGATAGGGCCCAACAGAGCCCGACAGGGCCCGATAGAGCCCGACAGGGCCCGACAGAGCCCGACAGAGCCCGACAGGGCACGACAGAGCCCGACAGAGCCCGACAGGGCCCGACAGAGCCCGACAGAGCCCGACAGGGCCCAGTAGAGCCCGTCAGAGCCCAGTAGAGCCCAGTAGAGCCCGACAGAGTCCGACAGAGCCCGACAGAGCCCGACAGGGCCCGACAGGGCCCGACAGGGCCCAGAAGAGCCCGACAGAGCCTGACAGGGCCCGACAGAGCCCGACAGAGCCCGACAGGGCCCGACAGAGCCCGACAGAGCCCGACAGGGCCCGACAGAGCCCGACAGAGCCCGACAGAGCCCGACAGAGCCCGACAGGGCCCGACAGAGCCCGACAGAGCCCGACAGGGCCCAACAGGGCCCGACAGAGCCCGACAGGGCCCGACAGAGCCCGACAGAGCCCGACAGGGCCCGACAGGGCCCGACAGAGCCCAGTAGAGCCCGACAGAGCCCGACAGAGCCCGACAGAGCCCGACAGGGCCCGACAGGGCCCGACAGGGCCCAGTAGAGCCCGACAGAGCCCGACAGAGCCCGACAGAGCCCGACAGGGCCCGACAGAGCCCGACAGGGCCCGACAGGGCCCGACAGAGCCCAGTAGAGCCCGACAGAGCCCGACAGAGCCCGACAGAGCCCGATAGGGCCCGACAGGGCCCGACAGGGCCCAGTAGAGCCCGACAGAGCCCGACAGGGCCCGACAGAGCCCGACAGGGCCCGACAGGGCCCGACAGAGCCCGACAGGGCCCGACAGAGCCCGACAGGGCCCGACAGGGTACGACAGAGCCCGACAGGGCCCGACAGGGCCCAGTAGAGCCCGACAGAGCCCGACAGAGCCCGACAGGGCCCGACAGGGCCCAGTAGAGCCCGACAGAGCCCGACAGAGCCCGACAGAGCCCAGTAGAGCCCAGTAGAGCCCGACAGAGCCCGACAGGGCCCGACAGAGCCCGACAGAGCCCGACAGAGCCCGACAGAGCCCGACAGGGCCCGACAGAGCCCGACAGAGCCCGACAGGGCCCAGTAGAGCCCGACAGAGCCCGACAGAGCCCGACAGAGCCCGACAGGGCCCGACAGAGCCCGACAGGGCCCGACAGGGCCCGACAGAGCCCAGTAGAGCCCGACAGAGCCCGACAGAGCCCGACAGAGCCCGACAGGGCCCGACAGGGCCCGACAGGGCCCAGTAGAGCCCGAGAGAGCCCGACAGGGCCCGACAGAGCCCGACAGGGCCCGACAGGGCCCGACAGAGCCCGACAGGGCCCGACAGAGCCCGACAGGGCCCGACAGGGTACGACAGAGCCCGACAGGGCCCAGTAGAGCCCGACAGAGCCCGACAGAGCCCGACAGGGCCCGACAGGGCCCAGTAGAGCCCGACAGAGCCCGACAGAGCCCGACAGAGCCCAGTAGAGCCCAGTAGAGCCCGACAGAGCCCGACAGGGCCCGACAGGGCCCGACAGAGCCCGACAGAGCCCGACAGGGCCCGACAGGGCCCGACAGAGCCCAGTAGAGCCCGACAGGGCCCAGTAGAGCCCGACAGAGCCCGACAGAGCCCGACAGAACCCGACAGGGCCCAGTAGAGCCCGACAGAGCCCGACAGGGCCCGACAGAGCCCGACAGAGCCCGACAGAGCCCGACAGCGCCCGACAGGGCCCGACAGAGCCCGACAGAGCCCAGTAGAGCCCGACAGAGCCCGACAGAGCCCGACAGAGGCCGACAGGGCCCGACAGAGCCCGACAGGGCCCGACAGGGCCCGATAGAGCCCGACAGGGCCCGACAGAGCCCAGTAGAGCCCGATAGAGCCCGACAGGGCCCGACAGAGCCCGACAGGGCCCAGTAGAGCCCGACAGAGCCCGATAGAGCCCGACAGGGCCCGACAGGGCCCGACAGGGCCCAGTAGAGCCCGACAGAGCCCGACAGAGCCCAGTAGAGCCCAGTAGAGCCCGACAGAGCCCGACAGAGCCCGACAGAGCCCGACAGGGCCCGACAGGGCCCGACAGAGCCCGACAGAGCCCGACAGGGCCCGACAGGGCCCGACAGAGCCCGACAGGGCCCGACAGGGCCCAGTAGAGCCCGACAGAGCCCGACAGAGCCCAGTAGAGCCCAGTAGAGCCCGACAGAGCCCGACAGAGCCCGACAGAGCCCGACAGGGCCCGACAGGGCCCGACAGAGCCCGACAGAGCCCGACAGGGCCCGACAGGGCCCGACAGAGCCCGACAGGGCCCGACAGGGCCCAGTAGAGCCCGACAGAGCCCGACAGAGCCCAGTAGAGCCCAGTAGAGCCTGACAGGGCCCGACAGGGCCCGACAGGGCCCATTAGAGCCCGACAGAGCCCGACAGAGCCTGACAGAGCCCGACAGGGCCCGACACAGCCCGACAGAGCCCGACAGAGCCCGACAGAGCCTGACAGAGCCCGACAGAGCCCGACAGGGCCCGACAGAGCCCGACAGAGCCCGACAGGGCCCGACAGAGCCCGACAGAGCCCGACAGAGCCCGACAGGGCCCAGTAGAGCCCGACAGAGCCCAGTAGAGCCCAGTAGAGCCCGACAGAGCCCGACAGAGCCCGACAGACCCCGACAGGGCCCGACAGGGCCCGACAGGGCCCAGTAGAGCCCGACAGAGCCCGACAGAGCCCGACAGAGCCCGACAGAGCCCGACAGGGCCCGACAGAGCCCGACAGAGCCCGACAGGGCCCGACAGGGCCCGACAGGGCCCAGTAGAGCCCGAAAGAGCCCGACAGAGCCCAGTAGAGCCCAGTAGAGCCCGACAGGGCCCATTAGAGCCCGACAGAGCCCGACAGAGCCTGACAGAGCCCGACAGGGCCCGACAGGGACCGACAGAGTCCGACAGAGCCCGACAGGGCCCAGTAGAGCCCGACAGAGCCCGACAGAGCCCGACAGGGCCCGACAGGGCCCGACAGAGCCCGACAGGGCCCGATAGAGCCCGACAGGGCCCGACAGAGCCCGACAGGGCACGACAGAGCCCGACAGAGCCCGACAGGGCCCGACAGAGCCCGACAGAGCCCGACAGAGCCCGACAGGGCCCGACAGGGCCCGACAGGGCCCAGTAGAGCCCGACAGAGCCCAACAGGGCCCGACAGAGCCCGACAGAGCCCGACAGGGCCCGACAGAGCCCGACAGAGCCCGACAGGGCCCAGTAGAGCCCGACAGAGCCCGACAGAGCCCGACAGAGCCCGACAGGGCCCGACAGAGCCCGACAGAGCCCGACAGGGCCCAACAGGGCCCGACAGAGCCCGACAGGGCCCGACAGAGCCCGACAGAGCCCGACAGAACCCGACAGAGCCCGACAGAGCCCAGTAGAGCCCAGTAGAGCCCGACAGAGCCCGACAGAGCCCGACAGAGCCCAGTAGAGCCCGACAGAGCCCGACAGAGCCCGACAGAGCCCGACAGGGCCAGACAGGGCCCGACAGAGCCCGACAGGGCCCGACAGGGCCCGACAGAGCCCGACAGAGCCCGACAGGGCCCAGTAGAGCCCGACAGAGCCCGACAGAGCCCGACAGGGCCCGACAGGGCCCAATAGAGCCCGACAGAGCCCGACAGGGCCCGACAGGGCCCGACAGAGCCCAGTAGAGCCCGACAGAGCCCGACAGAGCCCGACAGAGCCCGACAGGGCCCGAAAGGGCCCGACAGGGCCCAGTAGAGCCCGACAGAGCCCGACAGAGCCCGACAGAGCCCGACAGGGCCCGACAGAGACCGAGAGGGCCCGACAGGGCCCGACAGGGCCCGACAGAGCCCAGTAGAGCCCGACAGAGGCCGACAGAGCCCGACAGGGCCCGACAGGGCCCGACAGGGCCCGACAGGGCCCAGTAGAGCCCGACAGAGCCCGACAGAGCCCGACAGAGCCCGACAGGGCCCGACAGAGCCCGACAGAGCCCGACAGGGCCCGACAGGGCCCGACAGGGCCCGACAGGGTACGACAGAGCCCGACAGGGCCCAGTAGAGCCCGACAGAGCCCGACAGAGCCCGACAGAGCCCGACAGGGCCCGACAGGGCCCAGTAGAGCCCGACAGAGCCCGACAGAGCCCGACAGAGCCCAGTAGAGCCCAGTAGAGCCCGACAGAGCCCGACACAGCCCGACAGAGCCCGAAAGAGCCCGACAGGGCCCGACAGAGCCCGACAGGGCCCGACAGAGCCCGACAGAGCCCGACAGAGCCCGACAGAGCCCGACAGGGCCCAGTAGAGCCCGACAGAGCCCGACAGGGCCCGACAGAGCCCGACAGAGCCTGACAGAGCCCGACAGCGCCCGACAGGGCCCGACAGAGCCCGACAGAGCCCGACAGAGCCCGACAGGGCCCGACAGAGCCCGACAGAGCCCGACAGAGCCCGACGGAGCCCGACAGGGCCCGACAGAGCCCGACAGAGCCCGACAGGGCCCGACAGAGTCCGACAGAGCCCGACAGGGCCCAGTAGAGCCCGACAGAGCCCGACAGAGCCCGACAGGGCCCGACAGGGCCCGAAAGGGCCCGACAGAGCCCGACAGGGCCCAGTAGAGCCCGATAGAGCCCGACAGAGCCCGACAGAGCCCGACAGGGCCCGACAGAGCCCGACAGAGCCCGACAGGGCCCGATAGGGCCCAACAGAGCCCGACAGGGCCCGATAGAGCCCGACAGGGCCCGACAGAGCCCGACAGAGCCCGACAGGGCACGACAGAGCCCGACAGAGCCCGACAGGGCCCGACAGAGCCCGACAGAGCCCGACAGAGCCCGACAGGGCCCAGTAGAGCCCGTCAGAGCCCAGTAGAGCCCAGTAGAGCCCGACAGAGTCCGACAGAGCCCGACAGAGCCCGACAGGGCCCGACAGGGCCCGACAGGGCCCAGAAGAGCCCGACAGAGCCTGACAGGGCCCGACAGAGCCCGACAGAGCCCGACAGGGCCCGACAGAGCCCGACAGAGCCCGACAGGGCCCGACAGAGCCCGACAGAGCCCGACAGAGCCCGACAGAGCCCGACAGGGCCCGACAGAGCCCGACAGAGCCCGACAGGGCCCAACAGGGCCCGACAGAGCCCGACAGGGCCCGACAGAGCCCGACAGAGCCCGACAGAACCCGACAGAGCCCGACAGAGCCCAGTAGAGCCCAGTAGAGCCCGACAGAGCCCGACAGAGCCCGACAGAGCCCAGTAGAGCCCGACAGAGCCCGACAGAGCCCGACAGAGCCCGACAGGGCCAGACAGGGCCCGACAGAGCCCGACAGGGCCCGACAGGGCCCGACAGAGCCCGACAGGGCCCGACAGAGCCCGACAGAGCCCGACAGGGCCCGACAGGGCCCGACAGAGCCCGACAGGGCCCGATAGAGCCCGACAGGGCCCGACAGAGCCCGACAGGGCACGACAGAGCCCGACAGAGCCCGACAGGGCCCGACAGAGCCCGACAGAGCCCGACAGAGCCCGACAGGGCCCGACAGGGCCCGACAGGGCCCAGTAGAGCCCGACAGAGCCCAACAGGGCCCGACAGAGCCCGACAGAGCCCGACAGGGCCCGACAGAGCCCGACAGAGCCCGACAGGGCCCAGTAGAGCCCGACAGAGCCCGACAGAGCCCGACAGAGCCCGACAGGGCCCGACAGAGCCCGACAGAGCCCGACAGGGCCCAACAGGGCCCGACAGAGCCCGACAGGGCCCGACAGAGCCCGACAGAGCCCGACAGAACCCGACAGAGCCCGACAGAGCCCAGTAGAGCCCAGTAGAGCCCGACAGAGCCCGACAGAGCCCGACAGAGCCCAGTAGAGCCCGACAGAGCCCGACAGAGCCCGACAGAGCCCGACAGGGCCAGACAGGGCCCGACAGAGCCCGACAGGGCCCGACAGGGCCCGACAGAGCCCGACAGAGCCCGACAGGGCCCAGTAGAGCCCGACAGAGCCCGACAGAGCCCGACAGGGCCCGACAGGGCCCAATAGAGCCCGACAGAGCCCGACAGGGCCCGACAGGGCCCGACAGAGCTCAGTAGAGCCCGACAGAGCCCGACAGAGCCCGACAGAGCCCGACAGGGCCCGAAAGGGCCCGACAGGGCCCAGTAGAGCCCGACAGAGCCCGACAGAGCCCGACAGAGCCCGACAGGGCCCGACAGAGACCGAGAGGGCCCGACAGGGCCCGACAGGGCCCGACAGAGCCCAGTAGAGCCCGACAGAGGCCGACAGAGCCCGACAGGGCCCGACAGGGCCCGACAGGGCCCGACAGGGCCCAGTAGAGCCCGACAGAGCCCGACAGAGCCCGACAGAGCCCGACAGGGCCCGACAGAGCCCGACAGAGCCCGACAGGGCCCGACAGGGCCCGACAGGGCCCGACAGGGTACGACAGAGCCCGACAGGGCCCAGTAGAGCCCGACAGAGCCCGACAGAGCCCGACAGAGCCCGACAGGGCCCGACAGGGCCCAGTAGAGCCCGACAGAGCCCGACAGAGCCCGACAGAGCCCGACAGAGCCCGACACAGCCCGACAGAGCCCGAAAGAGCCCGACAGGGCCCGACAGAGCCCGACAGGGCCCGACAGAGCCCGACAGAGCCCGACAGAGCCCGACAGAGCCCGACAGGGCCCAGTAGAGCCCGACAGAGCCCGACAGGGCCCGACAGAGCCCGACAGAGCCCGACAGAGCCCGACAGCGCCCGACAGGGCCCGACAGAGCCCGACAGAGCCCGACAGAGCCCGACAGGGCCCGACAGAGCCCGACAGAGCCCGACAGAGCCCGACGGAGCCCGACAGGGCCCGACAGAGCCCGACAGAGCCCGACAGGGCCCGACAGAGTCCGACAGAGCCCGACAGGGCCCAGTAGAGCCCGACAGAGCCCGACAGAGCCCGACAGGGCCCGACAGGGCCCGAAAGGGCCCGACAGAGCCCGACAGGGCCCAGTAGAGCCCGATAGAGCCCGACAGAGCCCGACAGAGCCCGACAGGGCCCGACAGAGCCCGACAGAGCCCGACAGGGCCCGATAGGGCCCAACAGAGCCCGACAGGGCCCGATAGAGCCCGACAGGGCCCGACAGAGCCCGACAGAGCCCGACAGGGCACGACAGAGCCCGACAGAGCCCGACAGGGCCCGACAGAGCCCGACAGAGCCCGACAGAGCCCGACAGGGCCCAGTAGAGCCCGTCAGAGCCCAGTAGAGCCCAGTAGAGCCCGACAGAGTCCGACAGAGCCCGACAGAGCCCGACAGGGCCCGACAGGGCCCGACAGGGCCCAGAAGAGCCCGACAGAGCCTGACAGGGCCCGACAGAGCCCGACAGAGCCCGAGAGAGCCCGACAGAGCCCGACAGAGCCCGACAGGGCCCGACAGAGCCCGACAGAGCCCGACAGAGCCCGACAGAGCCCGACAGGGCCCGACAGAGCCCGACAGAGCCCGACAGGGCCCAACAGGGCCCGACAGAGCCCGACAGGGCCCGACAGAGCCCGACAGAGCCCGACAGAGCCCGACAGGGCCCCACAGAGCCCGAAAGAGCCCGACAGGGCCCAGTAGAGCCCGACAGAGCCCGACAGAGTCCGACAGAGCCCGACAGAGCCCAGTAGAGCCCGACAGAGCCCGACAGAGCCCGACAGGGCCCGACAGGGCCCGACAGAGCCCGACAGAGCCCAGTAGAGCCCGACAGAGCCCGACAGAGCCCGACAGGGCCCGACAGGGCCCGACAGAGCCCGACAGAGCCCGACAGGGCCCGACAGGGCCCGACAGAGCCCAGTAGAGCCCGACAGAGCCCGACAGAGCCCGACAGAGCCCGACAGAACCCGACAGAGCCCGACAGAGCCCGACAGGGCCCGACAGAGCCCGACAGGGCCCGATAGAGCCCGACAGAGCCCGACAGAGCCCGACAGGGCCCCACAGAGCCCGACAGAGCCCGACAGAGCCCGACAGAGCCCGACAGGGACCGACAGAGCCCGACAGAGCCCGACAGGGCCCGACAGGGCCCGACAGAGCCCGACAGAGCCCGACAGAGCCCGACAGGGCCCAGTAGAGCCCAGTAGAACCCGACAGAGCCCAGTAGAGCCCGACAGAGCCCGACAGAGCCCGACAGAGCCCGACAGGGCCCGACAGAGCCCAGTAGAGCCCGACAGGGCCCGACAGAGCCCAGTAGAGCCCGACAGGGCCCGACAGGGCCCAGTAGAGCCCGACAGAGCCCGACAAAGCCCGACAGAGCCCGACAGAGCCCAGTAGAGCCCGACAGAGCCCGACAGAGCCTGACAGGGCCCGACAGAGCCCGACAGAGCCCAGTAGAGCCCGACAGAGCCCGTCAGGGCCCGACAGGCCCCGACAGGGCCCAGTAGAGCCCGACAGAGCCCGACAGAGCCCAGTAGAGGCCGACAGAGCCGAGAGGGCCCGACAGGGCCCGACAGGGCCCGACAGGGCCCAGTAGAGCCCGACAGAGCCCGACAGAGCCCGACAGAGCCCGACAGGGCCCGACAGAGCCCGACAGAGCCCGACAGAGCCCGACAGCGCCCGACAGGGCCCAGTAGAGCCCGACAGAGCCCGACAGAGCCCGACAGAGCCCGACAGGGCCCGACAGAGCCCGACAGAGCCCGACAGGGCCCAGTAGAGCCCGACAGAGCCCAACAGGGCCCGACAGAGCCCGACAGAGCCCGACAGAGCCCGACAGGGCCCAGTAGAGCCCGACAGAGCCCGACAGAGCCCGACAGAGCCCGACAGAGCCCGACAGGGCCCGACAGAGCCCGACAGAGCCCGACAGGGCCCAGTAGAGCCCGACAGAGCCCGACAGAGCCCGACAGAGCCCGACAGAGCCCAGTAGAGCCCGACAGGGCCCGACAGAGCCCGACAGAGCCCGACAGAGCCCGACAGCGCCCGACAGGGCCCAGTAGAGCCCGACAGAGCCCGACAGAGCCCGACAGAGCCCGACAGGGCCCGACAGAGCCCGACAGAGCCCGACAGGGCCCAGTAGAGCCCGACAGAGCCCAACAGGGCCCGACAGAGCCCGACAGAGCCCGACAGAGCCCGACAGGGCCCAGTAGAGCCCGACAGAGCCCGACAGAGCCCGACAGAGCCCGACAGGGCCCGACAGAGCCCGACAGAGCCCGACAGGGCCCGACAGGGCCCGACAGAGCCCGACAGGGCCCAGTAGAGCCCGACAGAGCCCGATAGAGCCCGACAGGGCCCGATAGGGCCCAGTAGAGCCCGACAGAGCCCGACAGAGCCCAGTAGAGCCCAGTAGAGCCCGACAGAGCCCGACAGAGCCCGACAGAGCCCGACAGGGCCCGACAGGGCCCGACAGAGCCCGACAGGGCCCGACAGGGCCCGACAGGGCCCAGTAGAGCCCGAAAGAGCCCGACAGAGCCCAGTAGAGCCCAGTAGAGCCCGACAGGGCCCGACAGGGCCCGACAGGGCCCATTAGAGCCCGACAGAGCCCGACAGAGCCTGACAGAGCCCGACAGGGCCCGACAGGGCCCGACAGAGTCCGACAGAGCCCGACAGGGCCCAGTAGAGCCCGACAGAGCCCGACAGAGCCCGACAGGGCCCGACAGGGCCCGACAGGGCCCAGTAGAGCCCGATAGAGCCCGACAGAGCCCGACAGAGCCCAACAGGGCCCGACAGAGCCCGACAGAGCCCGACAGGGCCCGACAGGGCCCGACAGGGCCCGACAGGGCCCGATAGAGCCCGACAGGGCCCGACAGAGCCCGACAGACCCCGACAGGGCACGACAGAGCCCGACAGAGCCCGACAGGGCCCGACAGAGCCCAACAGAGCCCGACAGAGCCCGACAGGGCCCAGTAGAGCCCGACAGAGCCCAGTAGAGCCCAGTAGAGCCCGACAGAGCCTGACAGAGCCCGACAGAGCTCGACAGGGCCCGACAGGGCCCGACAGGGCCCAGTAGAGCCCGACAGAGCCCGACAGGGCCCGACAGAGCCCGACAGAGCCCGACAGGGCCCGACAGAGCCCGACAGAGCCCGACAGGGCCCAGTAGAGCCCGACAGAGCCCGACAGAGCCCGACAGAGCCCGACAGGGCCCGAAAGAGCCCGACAGAGCCCGACAGGGCCCGACAGGGCCCGACAGAGCCCGACAGGGCCCGACAGAGCCCGACAGAGCCCGACAGAGCCCGACAGGGCCCCACAGAGCCCGAAAGAGCCCGACAAAGCCCAGTAGAGCCCGACAGAGCCCGACAGAGCCCGACAGAGCCCGACAGAGCCCAGTAGAGCCCGACAGAGCCCGACAGAGCCCGACAGAGCCCGACAGGGCCCGACAGGGCCCGACAGAGCCCGACAGAGCCCGACAGGGCCCAGTAGAGCCCGACAGAGCCCGACAGAGCCCGACAGAGCCCAGTAGAGCCCGACAGAGCCCGACAGAGCCCGACAGGGCCCGACAGGGCCCGACAGAGCCCGACAGAGCCCGACAGGGCCCGACAGGGCCCGACAGAGCCCAGTAGAGCCCGACAGAGCCCAGTAGAGCCCGACAGAGCCCGACAGAGCCCGACAGGGCCCGACAGAGCCCGACAGAGCCCGACAGGGCCCGACAGGGCCCGACAGAGCCCAGTAGAGCCCGACAGAGCCCGACAGAGCCCGACAGAGCCCGACAGGGCCCGACAGGGCCCGACAGGGCCCAGTAGAGCCCGACAGAGCCCGACAGAGCCCGACAGAGCCCGACAGGGCCCGACAGAGCCCGACAGGGCCCGACAGGGCCCGACAGAGCCCAGTAGAGCCCGACAGAGCCCGACAGAGCCCGACAGAGCCCGACAGGGCCCGACAGGGCCCGACAGGGCCCAGTAGAGCCCGACAGAGCCCGACAGGGCCCGACAGATCCCGACAGGGCCCGACAGGGCCCGACAGAGCCCGACAGGGCCCGACAGAGCCCGACAGGGCCCGACAGGGTACGACAGAGCCCGACAGGGCCCGACAGGGCCCAGTAGAGCCCGACAGAGCCCGACAGAGCCCGACAGGGCCCGACAGGGCCCAGTAGAGCCCGACAGAGCCCGACAGAGCCCGACAGAGCCCAGTAGAGCCCAGTAGAGCCCGACAGAGCCCGACAGGGCCCGACAGAGCCCGACAGAGCCCGACAGAGCCCGACAGAGCCCGACAGGGCCCGACAGAGCCCGACAGAGCCCGACAGGGCCCAGTAGAGCCCGACAGAGCCCGACAGAGCCCGACAGAGCCCGACAGGGCCCGACAGAGCCCGACAGGGCCCGACAGGGCCCGACAGAGCCCAGTAGAGCCCGACAGAGCCCGACAGAGCCCGACAGAGCCCGACAGGGCCCGACAGGGCCCGACAGGGCCCAGTAGAGCCCGACAGAGCCCGACAGGGCCCGACAGAGCCCGACAGGGCCCGACAGGGCCCGACAGAGCCCGACAGGGCCCGACAGAGCCCGACAGGGCCCGACAGGGTACGACAGAGCCCGACAGGGCCCAGTAGAGCCCGACAGAGCCCGACAGAGCCCGACAGGGCCCGACAGGGCCCAGTAGAGCCCGACAGAGCCCGACAGAGCCCGACAGAGCCCAGTAGAGCCCAGTAGAGCCCGACAGAGCCCGACAGGGCCCGACAGGGCCCGACAGGGCCCGACAGAGCCCGACAGAGCCCGACAGAGCCCGACAGGGCCCGACAGAGCCCGACAGAGCCCGACAGGGCCCAGTAGAGCCCGACAGAGCTTGACAGAGCCCGACAGAACCCGACAGGGCCCAGTAGAGCCCGACAGAGCCCGACAGGGCCCGACAGAGCCCGACAGAGCCCGACAGAGCCCGACAGCGCCCGACAGGGCCCGACAGAGCCCGACAGAGCCCGACAGGGCCCGACAGGGCCCAGTAGAGCCCGACAGAGCCCAACAGGGCCCGACAGAGCCCGACAGAGCCCGACAGGGCCCAGTAGAGCCCGACAGAACCCGACAGGGCCCAGTAGAGCCCGACAGAGCCCGACAGGGCCCGACAGAGCCCGACAGAGCCCGACAGGGCCAGACAGGGCCCAGTAGAGCCCGACAGAGCCCAACAGGGCCCGACAGAGCCCAACAGAGCCCGACAGAGCCCGACAGGGCCCAGTAGAGCCCGACAGAGCCCGACAGAGCCCGACAGAGCCCGACAGGGCCCGACAGAGCCCGACAGAGCCCAACAGGGCCCGACAGAGCCCGACAGAGCCCGACAGGGCCCAGTAGAGCCCGACAGAGCCCGACAGAGCCCGACAGAGCCCGACAGAACCCAGTAGAGCCCGACAGGGCCCGACAGAGCCCGACAGAGGCCGACAGGGCCCGACAGAGCCCGACAGGGCCCGACAGAGCCCGACAGAGCCCGATAGAGCCCGACAGGGCCCGACAGAGCCCGACAGGGCCCAGTAGAGCCCGACAGAGCCCGATAGAGCCCGACAGGGCCCGACAGGGCCCGACAGGGCCCAGTAGAGCCCGACAGAGCCCGACAGAGCCCAGTAGAGCCCAGTAGAGCCCGACAGAGCCCGACAGAGCCCGACAGAGCCCGACAGAGCCCGACAGGGCCCGACAGGGCCCGACAGAGCCCGACAGGGCCCGACAGGGCCCGACAGAGCCCGACAGGGCCCGACAGGGCCCAGTAGAGCCCGACAGAGCCCGACAGAGCCCAGTAGAGCCCAGTAGAGCCCGACAGAGCCCGACAGAGCCCGACAGAGCCCGACAGAGCCCGACAGGGCCCGACAGGGCCCGACAGAGCCCGACAGAGCCCGACAGGGCCCGACAGGGCCCGACAGAGCCCGACAGGGCCCGACAGGGCCCAGTAGAGCCCGACAGAGCCCGACAGAGCCCAGTAGAGCCCAGTAGAGCCTGACAGGGCCCGACAGGGCCCGACAGGGCCCATTAGAGCCCGACAGAGCCCGACAGAGCCTGACAGAGCCCGACAGGGCCCGACACAGCCCGACAGAGCCCGACAGAGCCCGACAGAGCCTGACAGAGCCCGACAGAGCCCGACAGGGCCCGACAGAGCCCGACAGAGCCCGACAGGGCCCGACAGAGCCCGACAGAGCCCGACAGAGCCCGACAGGGCCCAGTAGAGCCCGACAGAGCCCAGTAGAGCCCAGTAGAGCCCGACAGAGCCCGACAGAGCCCGACAGACCCCGACAGGGCCCGACAGGGCCCGACAGGGCCCAGTAGAGCCCGACAGAGCCCGACAGAGCCCGACAGAGCCCGACAGAGCCCGACAGGGCCCGACAGAGCCCGACAGAGCCCGACAGGGCCCGACAGGGCCCGACAGGGCCCAGTAGAGCCCGAAAGAGCCCGACAGAGCCCAGTAGAGCCCAGTAGAGCCCGACAGGGCCCATTAGAGCCCGACAGAGCCCGACAGAGCCTGACAGAGCCCGACAGGGCCCGACAGGGCCCGACAGAGTCCGACAGAGCCCGACAGGGCCCAGTAGAGCCCGACAGAGCCCGACAGAGCCCGACAGGGCCCGACAGGGCCCAGTAGAGCCCGATAGAGCCCGACAGAGCCCGACAGAGCCCGACAGGGCCCGACAGAGCCCGACAGAGCCCGACAGGGCCCGACAGGGCCCGACAGAGCCCGACAGGGCCCGATAGAGCCCGACAGGGCCCGACAGAGCCCGACAGGGCACGACAGAGCCCGACAGAGCCCGACAGGGCCCGACAGAGCCCGACAGAGCCCGACAGAGCCCGACAGGGCCCGACAGGGCCCGACAGGGCCCAGTAGAGCCCGACAGAGCCCAACAGGGCCCGACAGAGCCCGACAGAGCCCAACAGGGCCCGACAGAGCCCGACAGAGTCCGACAGGGCCCAGTAGAGCCCGACAGAGCCCGACAGAGCCCGACAGAGCCCGACAGGGCCCGACAGAGCCCGACAGAGCCCGACAGGGCCCAACAGGGCCCGACAGAGCCCGACAGGGCCCGACAGAGCCCGACAGAGCCCGACAGAGCCCGACAGGGCCCGACAGAGCCCGACAGAGCCCGACAGGGCCCAACAGGGCCCGACAGAGCCCGACAGGGCCCGACAGAGCCCGACAGAGCCCGACAGAACCCGACAGAGCCCGACAGAGCCCAGTAGAGCCCAGTAGAGCCCGACAGAGCCCGACAGAGCCCGACAGGGCCCGACAGAGCCCGACAGAGTCCGACAGGGCCCAGGAGAGCCCGACAGAGCCCGACAGAGCCCGACAGAGCCCGACAGGGCCCGACAGAGCCCGACAGAGCCCGACAGGGCCCAACAGGGCCCGACAGAGCCCGACAGGGCCCGACAGAGCCCGACAGAGCCCGACAGAACCCGACAGAGCCCGACAGAGCCCAGTAGAGCCCAGTAGAGCCCGACAGAGCCCGACAGAGCCCGACAGAGCCCAGTAGAGCCCGACAGAGCCCGACAGAGCCCGACAGAGCCCGACAGGGCCAGACAGGGCCCGACAGAGCCCGACAGGGCCCGACAGGGCCCGACAGAGCCCGACAGAGCCCGACAGGGCCCAGTAGAGCCCGACAGAGCCCGACAGAGCCCGACAGAGCCCGACAGAGCCCAGTAGAGCCCGACAGAGCCCGACAGAGCCCGACAGGGCCCGACAGGGCCCAATAGAGCCCGACAGAGCCCGACAGGGCCCGACAGGGCCCGACAGAGCCCAGTAGAGCCCGACAGAGCCCGACAGAGCCCGACAGAGCCCGACAGAGCCCGACAGGGCCCGAAAGGGCCCGACAGGGCCCAGTAGAGCCCGACAGAGCCCGACAGAGCCCGACAGAGCCCGACAGGGCCCGACAGAGACCGAGAGGGCCCGACAGGGCCCGACAGGGCCCGACAGAGCCCAGTAGAGCCCGACAGAGGCCGACAGAGCCCGACAGGGCCCGACAGGGCCCGACAGGGCCCGACAGGGCCCAGTAGAGCCCGACAGAGCCCGACAGAGCCCGACAGAGCCCGACAGGGCCCGACAGAGCCCGACAGAGCCCGACAGGGCCCGACAGGGCCCGACAGGGCCCGACAGGGTACGACAGAGCCCGACAGGGCCCAGTAGAGCCCGACAGAGCCCGACAGAGCCCGACAGAGCCCGACAGGGCCCGACAGGGCCCAGTAGAGCCCGACAGAGCCCGACAGAGCCCGACAGAGCCCAGTAGAGCCCAGTAGAGCCCGACAGAGCCCGACAGAGCCCGACAGAGCCCGAAAGAGCCCGACAGGGCCCGACAGAGCCCGACAGGGCCCGACAGAGCCCGACAGAGCCCGACAGAGCCCGACAGGGCCCAGTAGAGCCCGACAGAGCCCGACAGGGCCCGACAGAGCCCGACAGAGCCCGACAGAGCCCGACAGCGCCCGACAGGGCCCAGTAGAGCCCGACAGAGCCCGACAGAGCCCGACAGAGCCCGACAGGGTCTGACAGAGCCCGACAGAGCCCGACAGGGCCCGACAGAGTCCGACAGAGCCCGACAGGGCCCAGTAGAGCCCGACAGAGCCCGACAGAGCCCGACAGGGCCCGACAGGGCCCGAAACGGCCCGACAGAGCCCGACAGGGCCCAGTAGAGCCCGATAGAGCCCGACAGAGCCCGACAGAGCCCGACAGGGCCCGACAGAGCCCGACAGAGCCCGACAGGGCCCGATAGGGCCCAACAGAGCCCGACAGGGCCCGATAGAGCCCGACAGGGCCCGACAGAGCCCGACAGAGCCCGACAGGGCACGACAGAGCCCGACAGAGCCCGACAGGGCCCGACAGAGCCCGACAGAGCCCGACAGAGCCCGACAGGGCCCAGTAGAGCCCGTCAGAGCCCAGTAGAGCCCAGTAGAGCCCGACAGAGTCCGACAGAGCCCGACAGAGCCCGACAGGGCCCGACAGGGCCCGACAGGGCCCAGAAGAGCCCGACAGAGCCTGACAGGGCCCGACATAGCCCGACAGAGCCCGACAGGGCCCGACAGAGCCCGACAGAGCCCGACAGGGCCCGACAGAGCCCGACAGAGCCCGACAGAGCCCGACAGACCCCGACAGGGCCCGACAGAGCCCGACAGAGCCCGACAGGGCCCAACAGGGCCCGACAGAGCCCGACAGGGCCCGACAGAGCCCGACAGGGCCCGACAGAGCCCGACAGGGCCCGATAGAGCCCGACAGAGCCCGACAGAGCCCGACAGGGCCCCACAGAGCCCGACAGAGCCCGACAGAGCCCGACAGAGCCCGACAGGGACCGACAGAGCCCGACAGAGCCCGACAGAGCCCGACAGGGCCCGACAGAGCCCGACAGAGCCCGACAGAGCCCGACAGGGCCCAGTAGAGCCCAGTAGAACCCGACAGAGCCCAGTAGAGCCCGACAGAGCCCGACAGAGCCCGACAGAGCCCGACAGGGCCCGACAGGGCCCGACAGGGCCCAGTAGAGCCCGACAGAGCCCGACAAAGCCCGACAGAGCCCGACAGAGCCCAGTAGAGCCCGACAGAGCCCGACAGAGCCTGACAGGGCCCGACAGAGCCCGACAGAGCCCAGTAGAGCCCGACAGAGCCCGTCAGGGCCCGACAGGCCCCGACAGGGCCCAGTAGAGCCCGACAGAGCCCGACAGAGCCCAGTAGAGGCCGACAGAGCCGAGAGGGCCCGACAGGGCCCGACAGGGCCCGACAGGGCCCAGTAGAGCCCGACAGAGCCCGACAGAGCCCGACAGGGCCCGACAGAGCCCGACAGAGCCCGACAGAGCCCGACAGCGCCCGACAGGGCCCAGTAGAGCCCGACAGAGCCCGACAGAGCCCGACAGAGCCCGACAGGGCCCGACAGAGCCCGACAGAGCCCGACAGGGCCCAGTAGAGCCCGACAGAGCCCAACAGGGCCCGACAGAGCCCGACAGAGCCCGACAGAGCCCGACAGGGCCCAGTAGAGCCCGACAGAGCCCGACAGAGCCCGACAGAGCCCGACAGAGCCCGACAGGGCCCGACAGAGCCCGACAGAGCCCGACAGGGCCCAGTAGAGCCCGACAGAGCCCGACAGAGCCCGACAGAGCCCGACAGAGCCCAGTAGAGCCCGACAGGGCCCGACAGAGCCCGACAGAGCCCGACAGAGCCCGACAGCGCCCGACAGGGCCCAGTAGAGCCCGACAGAGCCCGACAGAGCCCGACAGAGCCCGACAGGGCCCGACAGAGCCCGACAGAGCCCGACAGGGCCCAGTAGAGCCCGACAGAGCCCAACAGGGCCCGACAGAGCCCGACAGAGCCCGACAGAGCCCGACAGGGCCCAGTAGAGCCCGACAGAGCCCGACAGAGCCCGACAGAGCCCGACAGGGCCCGACAGAGCCCGACAGAGCCCGACAGGGCCCGACAGGGCCCGACAGAGCCCGACAGGGCCCAGTAGAGCCCGACAGAGCCCGATAGAGCCCGACAGGGCCCGATAGGGCCCAGTAGAGCCCGACAGAGCCCGACAGAGCCCAGTAGAGCCCAGTAGAGCCCGACAGAGCCCGACAGAGCCCGACAGAGCCCGACAGGGCCCGACAGGGCCCGACAGAGCCCGACAGGGCCCGACAGGGCCCGACAGGGCCCAGTAGAGCCCGAAAGAGCCCGACAGAGCCCAGTAGAGCCCAGTAGAGCCCGACAGGGCCCGACAGGGCCCGACAGGGCCCATTAGAGCCCGACAGAGCCCGACAGAGCCTGACAGAGCCCGACAGGGCCCGACAGGGCCCGACAGAGTCCGACAGAGCCCGACAGGGCCCAGTAGAGCCCGACAGAGCCCGACAGAGCCCGACAGGGCCCGACAGGGCCCGACAGGGCCCAGTAGAGCCCGATAGAGCCCGACAGAGCCCGACAGAGCCCAACAGGGCCCGACAGAGCCCGACAGAGCCCGACAGGGCCCGACAGGGCCCGACAGGGCCCGACAGGGCCCGATAGAGCCCGACAGGGCCCGACAGAGCCCGACAGACCCCGACAGGGCACGACAGAGCCCGACAGAGCCCGACAGGGCCCGACAGAGCCCAACAGAGCCCGACAGAGCCCGACAGGGCCCAGTAGAGCCCGACAGAGCCCAGTAGAGCCCAGTAGAGCCCGACAGAGCCCGACAGAGCCCGACAGAGCTCGACAGGGCCCGACAGGGCCCGACAGGGCCCAGTAGAGCCCGACAGAGCCCGACAGGGCCCGACAGAGCCCGACAGAGCCCGACAGGGCCCGACAGAGCCCGACAGAGCCCGACAGGGCCCAGTAGAGCCCGACAGAGCCCGACAGAGCCCGACAGAGCCCGACAGGGCCCGACAGAGCCCGACAGAGCCCGACAGGGCCCGACAGGGCCCGACAGAGCCCGACAGGGCCCGACAGAGCCCGACAGAGCCCGACAGAGCCCGACAGGGCCCCACAGAGCCCGAAAGAGCCCGACAAAGCCCAGTAGAGCCCGACAGAGCCCGACAGAGCCCGACAGAGCCCGACAGAGCCCAGTAGAGCCCGACAGAGCCCGACAGAGCCCGACAGAGCCCGACAGGGCCCGACAGGGCCCGACAGAGCCCGACAGAGCCCGACAGGGCCCAGTAGAGCCCGACAGAGCCCGACAGAGCCCGACAGAGCCCAGTAGAGCCCGACAGAGCCCGACAGAGCCCGACAGGGCCCGACAGGGCCCGACAGAGCCCGACAGAGCCCGACAGGGCCCGACAGGGCCCGACAGAGCCCAGTAGAGCCCGACAGAGCCCAGTAGAGCCCGACAGAGCCCGACAGAGCCCGACAGGGCCCGACAGAGCCCGACAGAGCCCGACAGGGCCCGACAGGGCCCGACAGAGCCCAGTAGAGCCCGACAGAGCCCGACAGAGCCCGACAGAGCCCGACAGGGCCCGACAGGGCCCGACAGGGCCCAGTAGAGCCCGACAGAGCCCGACAGAGCCCGACAGAGCCCGACAGGGCCCGACAGAGCCCGACAGGGCCCGACAGGGCCCGACAGAGCCCAGTAGAGCCCGACAGAGCCCGACAGAGCCCGACAGAGCCCGACAGGGCCCGACAGGGCCCGACAGGGCCCAGTAGAGCCCGACAGAGCCCGACAGGGCCCGACAGATCCCGACAGGGCCCGACAGGGCCCGACAGAGCCCGACAGGGCCCGACAGGGTACGACAGAGCCCGACAGGGCCCGACAGGGCCCAGTAGAGCCCGACAGAGCCCGACAGAGCCCGACAGGGCCCGACAGGGCCCAGTAGAGCCCGACAGAGCCCGACAGAGCCCGACAGAGCCCAGTAGAGCCCAGTAGAGCCCGACAGAGCCCGACAGGGCCCGAGAGAGCCCGACAGAGCCCGACAGAGCCCGACAGAGCCCGACAGGGCCCGACAGAGCCCGACAGAGCCCGACAGGGCCCAGTAGAGCCCGACAGAGCCCGACAGAGCCCGACAGAGCCCGACAGGGCCCGACAGAGCCCGACAGGGCCCGACAGGGCCCGACAGAGCCCAGTAGAGCCCGACAGAGCCCGACAGAGCCCGACAGAGCCCGACAGGGCCCGACAGGGCCCGACAGGGCCCAGTAGAGCCCGACAGAGCCCGACAGGGCCCGACAGAGCCCGACAGGGCCCGACAGGGCCCGACAGAGCCCGACAGGGCCCGACAGAGCCCGACAGGGCCCGACAGGGTACGACAGAGCCCGACAGGGCCCAGTAGAGCCCGACAGAGCCCGACAGAGCCCGACAGGGCCCGACAGGGCCCAGTAGAGCCCGACAGAGCCCGACAGAGCCCGACAGAGCCCAGTAGAGCCCAGTAGAGCCCGACAGAGCCCGACAGGGCCCGACAGGGCCCGACAGGGCCCGACAGAGCCCGACAGAGCCCGACAGAGCCCGACAGGGCCCGACAGAGCCCGACAGAGCCCGACAGGGCCCAGTAGAGCCCGACAGAGCTTGACAGAGCCCGACAGAACCCGACAGGGCCCAGTAGAGCCCGACAGAGCCCGACAGGGCCCGACAGAGCCCGACAGAGCCCGACAGAGCCCGACAGCGCCCGACAGGGCCCGACAGAGCCCGACAGAGCCCGACAGGGCCCGACAGGGCCCAGTAGAGCCCGACAGAGCCCAACAGGGCCCGACAGAGCCCGACAGAGCCCGACAGGGCCCAGTAGAGCCCGACAGAACCCGACAGGGCCCAGTAGAGCCCGACAGAGCCCGACAGGGCCCGACAGAGCCCGACAGAGCCCGACAGGGCCAGACAGGGCCCAGTAGAGCCCGACAGAGCCCAACAGGGCCCGACAGAGCCCAACAGAGCCCGACAGAGCCCGACAGGGCCCAGTAGAGCCCGACAGAGCCCGACAGAGCCCGACAGAGCCCGACAGGGCCCGACAGAGCCCGACAGAGCCCAACAGGGCCCGACAGAGCCCGACAGAGCCCGACAGGGCCCAGTAGAGCCCGACAGAGCCCGACAGAGCCCGACAGAGCCCGACAGAACCCAGTAGAGCCCGACAGGGCCCGACAGAGCCCGACAGAGGCCGACAGGGCCCGACAGAGCCCGACAGGGCCCGACAGAGCCCGACAGAGCCCGATAGAGCCCGACAGGGCCCGACAGAGCCCGACAGGGCCCAGTAGAGCCCGACAGAGCCCGATAGAGCCCGACAGGGCCCGACAGGGCCCGACAGGGCCCAGTAGAGCCCGACAGAGCCCGACAGAGCCCAGTAGAGCCCAGTAGAGCCCGACAGAGCCCGACAGAGCCCGACAGAGCCCGACAGAGCCCGACAGGGCCCGACAGGGCCCGACAGAGCCCGACAGGGCCCGACAGGGCCCGACAGAGCCCGACAGGGCCCGACAGGGCCCAGTAGAGCCCGACAGAGCCCGACAGAGCCCAGTAGAGCCCAGTAGAGCCCGACAGAGCCCGACAGAGCCCGACAGAGCCCGACAGGGCCCGACAGGGCCCGACAGAGCCCGACAGAGCCCGACAGGGCCCGACAGGGCCCGACAGAGCCCGACAGGGCCCGACAGGGCCCAGTAGAGCCCGACAGAGCCCGACAGAGCCCAGTAGAGCCCAGTAGAGCCTGACAGGGCCCGACAGGGCCCGACAGGGCCCATTAGAGCCCGACAGAGCCCGACAGAGCCTGACAGAGCCCGACAGGGCCCGACACAGCCCGACAGAGCCCGACAGAGCCCGACAGAGCCTGACAGAGCCCGACAGAGCCCGACAGGGCCCGACAGAGCCCGACAGAGCCCGACAGGGCCCGACAGAGCCCGACAGAGCCCGACAGAGCCCGACAGGGCCCAGTAGAGCCCGACAGAGCCCAGTAGAGCCCAGTAGAGCCCCGACAGAGCCCGACAGAGCCCGACAGACCCCGACAGGGCCCGCAGGGCCCGACAGGGCCCAGTAGAGCCCGACAGAGCCCGACAGAGCCCGACAGAGCCCGACAGAGCCCGACAGGCCCGACAGAGCCCGACAGAGCCCGACAGGGCCCGACAGGGCCCGACAGGGCCCAGTAGAGCCCGAAAGAGCCCGACAGAGCCCAGTAGAGCCCAGTAGAGCCCGACAGGGCCCATTAGAGCCCGACAGAGCCCGACAGAGCCTGACAGAGCCCGACAGGGCCCGACAGGGCCCGACAGAGTCCGACAGAGCCCGACAGGGCCCAGTAGAGCCCGACAGAGCCCGACAGAGCCCGACAGGGCCCGACAGGGCCCAGTAGAGCCCGATAGAGCCCGACAGAGCCCGACAGAGCCCGACAGGGCCCGACAGAGCCGACAGAGCCCGACAGGGCCCGACAGGGCCCGACAGAGCCCCGACAGGGCCCGATAGAGCCCGACAGGGCCCGACAGAGCCCGACAGGGCACGACAGAGCCCGACAGAGCCCGACAGGGCCCGACAGAGCCCGACAGAGCCCGACAGAGCCCGACAGGGCCCGACAGGGCCCGACAGGGCCCAGTAGAGCCCGACAGAGCCCAACAGGGCCCGACAGAGCCCGACAGAGCCCAACAGGGCCCGACAGAGCCCGACAGAGTCCGACAGGGCCCAGTAGAGCCCGACAGAGCCCGACAGAGCCCGACAGAGCCCGACAGGGCCCGACAGAGCCCGACAGAGCCCGACAGGGCCCAACAGGGCCCGACAGAGCCCGACAGGGCCCGACAGAGCCCGACAGAGCCCGACAGAACCCGACAGAGCCCGACAGAGCCCAGTAGAGCCCAGTAGAGCCCGACAGAGCCCGACAGAGCCCGACAGGGCCCGACAGAGCCCGACAGAGTCCGACAGGGCCCAGTAGAGCCCGACAGAGCCCGACAGAGCCCGACAGAGCCCGACAGGGCCCGACAGAGCCCGACAGAGCCCGACAGGGCCCAACAGGGCCCGACAGAGCCCGACAGGGCCCGACAGAGCCCGACAGAGCCCGACAGAACCCGACAGAGCCCGACAGAGCCCAGTAGAGCCCAGTAGAGCCCGACAGAGCCCGACAGAGCCCGACAGAGCCCAGTAGAGCCCGACAGAGCCCGACAGAGCCCGACAGAGCCCGACAGGGCCAGACAGGGCTCGACAGAGCCCGACAGGGCCCGACAGGGCCCGACAGAGCCCGACAGAGCCCGACAGGGCCCAGTAGAGCCCGACAGAGCCCGACAGAGCCCGACAGAGCCCGACAGAGCCCAGTAGAGCCCGACAGAGCCCGACAGAGCCCGACAGGGCCCGACAGGGCCCAATAGAGCCCGACAGAGCCCGACAGGGCCCGACAGGGCCCGACAGAGCCCAGTAGAGCCCGACAGAGCCCGACAGAGCCCGACAGAGCCCGACAGAGCCCGACAGGGCCCGAAAGGGCCCGACAGGGCCCAGTAGAGCCCGACAGAGCCCGACAGAGCCCGACAGAGCCCGACAGGGCCCGACAGAGACCGAGAGGGCCCGACAGGGCCCGACAGGGCCCGACAGAGCCCAGTAGAGCCCGACAGAGGCCGACAGAGCCCGACAGGGCCCGACAGGGCCCGACAGGGCCCGACAGGGCCCAGTAGAGCCCGACAGAGCCCGACAGAGCCCGACAGAGCCCGACAGGGCCCGACAGAGCCCGACAGAGCCCGACAGGGCCCGACAGGGCCCGACAGGGCCCGACAGGGTACGACAGAGACCGACAGGGCCCAGTAGAGCCCGACAGAGCCCGACAGAGCCCGACAGAGCCCGACAGGGCCCGACAGGGCCCAGTAGAGCCCGACAGAGCCCGACAGAGCCCGACAGAGCCCAGTAGAGCCCAGTAGAGCCCGACAGAGCCCGACACAGCCCGACAGAGCCCGAAAGAGCCCGACAGGGCCCGACAGAGCCCGACAGGGCCCGACAGAGCCCGACAGAGCCCGACAGAGCCCGACAGGGCCCAGTAGAGCCCGACAGAGCCCGACCGGGCCCGACAGAGCCCGACAGAGCCCGACAGAGCCCGACAGCGCCCGACAGGTCCCAGTAGAGCCCGACAGAGCCCGACAGAGCCCGACAGAGCCCGACAGGGCCCGACAGAGCCCGACAGAGCCCGACAGGGCCCGACAGAGTCCGACAGAGCCCGACAGGGCCCAGTAGAGCCCGACAGAGCCCGACAGAGCCCGACAGGGCCCGACAGGGCCCGAAACGGCCCGACAGAGCCCGACAGGGCCCAGTAGAGCCCGATAGAGCCCGACAGAGCCCGACAGAGCCCGACAGGGCCCGACAGAGCCCGACAGAGCCCGACAGGGCCCGATAGGGCCCAACAGAGCCCGACAGGGCCCGATAGAGCCCGACAGGGCCCGACAGAGCCCGACAGAGCCCGACAGGGCACGACAGAGCCCGACAGAGCCCGACAGGGCCCGACAGAGCCCGACAGAGCCCGACAGAGCCCGACAGGGCCCAGTAGAGCCCGTCAGAGCCCAGTAGAGCCCAGTAGAGCCCGACAGAGTCCGACAGAGCCCGACAGAGCCCGACAGGGCCCGACAGGGCCCGACAGGGCCCAGAAGAGCCCGACAGAGCCTGACAGGGCCCGACATAGCCCGACAGAGCCCGACAGGGCCCGACAGAGCCCGACAGAGCCCGACAGGGCCCGACAGAGCCCGACAGAGCCCGACAGAGCCCGACAGACCCCGACAGGGCCCGACAGAGCCCGACAGAGCCCGACAGGGCCCAACAGGGCCCGACAGAGCCCGACAGGGCCCGAAAGAGCCCGACAGAGCCCGACAGAGCCCGACAGGGCCCCACAGAGCCCGAAAGAGCCCGACAGGGCCCAGTAGAGCCCGACAGAGCCCGACAGAGTCCGACAGAGCCCGACAGAGCCCAGTAGAGCCCGACAGAGCCCGACAGAGCCCGACAGGGCCCGACAGGGCCCGACAGAGCCCGACAGAGCCCAGTAGAGCCCGACAGAGCCCGACAGAGCCCGACAGGACCCGACAGGGCCCGACAGAGCCCGACAGAGCCCGACAGGGCCCGACAGGGCCCGACAGAGCCCAGTACAGCCCGACAGAGCCCGACAGAGCCCGACAGAGCCCGACAGAACCCGACAGAGCCCGACAGAGCCCGACAGGGCCCGACAGAGCCCGACAGGGCCCGATAGAGCCCGACAGAGCCCGACAGAGCCCGACAGGGCCCCACAGAGCCCGACAGAGCCCGACAGAGCCCGACAGAGCCCGACAGGGACCGACAGAGCCCGACAGAGCCCGACAGAGCCCGACAGGGCCCGACAGAGCCCGACAGAGCCCGACAGAGCCCGACAGGGCCCAGTAGAGCCCAGTAGAACCCGACAGAGCCCAGTAGAGCCCGACAGAGCCCGACAGAGCCCGACAGAGCCCGACAGGGCCCGACAGGGCCCGACAGGGCCCAGTAGAGCCCGACAGAGCCCGACAAAGCCCGACAGAGCCCGACAGAGCCCAGTAGAGCCCGACAGAGCCCGACAGAGCCTGACAGGGCCCGACAGAGCCCGACAGAGCCCAGTAGAGCCCGACAGAGCCCGTCAGGGCCCGACAGGCCCCGACAGGGCCCAGTAGAGCCCGACAGAGCCCGACAGAGCCCAGTAGAGGCCGACAGAGCCCGACAGAGCCCGACAGAGCCCGACAGGGCCCGACAGAGCCCGACAGAGCCCGACAGGGCCCGACAGGGCCCGACAGGGTACGACAGATCCCGACAGGGCCCAGTAGAGCCCGACAGAGCCCGACAGAGCCCGACAGAGCCCGACAGGGCCCGACAGGGCCCAGTAGAGCCCGACAGAGCCCGACAGAGCCCGACAGAGCCCAGTAGAGCCCAGTAGAGCCCGACAGAGCCCGACACAGCCCGACAGAGCCCGAAAGAGCCCGACAGGGCCCGACAGAGCCCGACAGGGCCCGACAGAGCCCGACAGAGCCCGACAGAGCCCGACAGGGCCCAGTAGAGCCCGACAGAGCCCGACAGGGCCCGACAGAGCCCGACAGAGCCCGACAGAGCCCGACAGCGCCCGACAGGGCCCAGTAGAGCCCGACAGAGCCCGACAGAGCCCGACAGAGCCCGACAGGGCCCGACAGGGCCCGACAGAGTCCGACAGAGCCCGACAGGGCCCAGTAGAGCCCGACAGAGCCCGACAGAGCCCGACAGGGCCCGACAGGGCCCGAAAGGGCCCGACAGAGCCCGACAGGGCCCAGTAGAGCCCGATAGAGCCCGACAGAGCCCGACAGAGCCCGACAGGGCCCGACAGAGCCCGACAGAGCCCGACAGGGCCCGATAGGGCCCGACAGAGCCCGACAGGGCCCGATAGAGCCCGACAGGGCCCGACAGAGCCCGACAGAGCCCGACAGGGCCCGACAGAGCCCGACAGAGCCCGACAGGGCCCGACAGAGCCCGACAGAGCCCGACAGAGCCCGACAGGGCCCAGTAGAGCCCGTCAGAGCCCAGTAGAGCCCAGTAGAGCCCGACAGAGTCCGACAGAGCCCGACAGAGCCCGACAGGGCCCGACAGGGCCCGACAGGGCCCAGAAGAGCCCGACAGAGCCTGACAGGGCCCGACAGAACCCGACAGGGCCCAGTAGAGCCCGACAGAGCCCGACAGAGCCCGACAGGGCCCAGTAGAGCCCGACAGAGCCCGACAGGGCCCGACAGAGCCCGACAGAGCCCGACAGAGCCCGACAGCGCCCGACAGGGCCCAGTAGAGCCCGACAGAGCCCGACAGAGCCCGACAGAGCCCGACAGGGCCCGACAGAGCCCGACAGAGCCCGACAGGGCCCGACAGAGTCCGACAGAGCCCGACAGGGCCCAGTAGAGCCCGACAGAGCCCGACAGAGCCCGACAGGGCCCGACAGGGCCCGAAACGGCCCGACAGAGCCCGACAGGGCCCAGTAGAGCCCGATAGAGCCCGACAGAGCCCGACAGAGCCCGACAGGGCCCGACAGAGCCCGACAGAGCCCGACAGGGCCCGATAGGGCCCAACAGAGCCCGACAGGGCCCGATAGAGCCCGACAGGGCCCGACAGAGCCCGACAGAGCCCGACAGGGCACGACAGAGCCCGACAGAGCCCGACAGGGCCCGACAGAGCCCGACAGAGCCCGACAGAGCCCGACAGGGCCCAGTAGAGCCCGTCAGAGCCCAGTAGAGCCCAGTAGAGCCCGACAGAGTCCGACAGAGCCCGACAGAGCCCGACAGGGCCCGACAGGGCCCGACAGGGCCCAGAAGAGCCCGACAGAGCCTGACAGGGCCCGACATAGCCCGACAGAGCCCGACAGGGCCCGACAGAGCCCGACAGAGCCCGACAGGGCCCGACAGAGCCCGACAGAGCCCGACAGAGCCCGACAGACCCCGACAGGGCCCGACAGAGCCCGACAGAGCCCGACAGGGCCCAACAGGGCCCGACAGAGCCCGACAGGGCCCGACAGAGCCCGACAGGGCCCGACAGAGCCCGACAGGGCCCGATAGAGCCCGACAGAGCCCGACAGAGCCCGACAGGGCCCCACAGAGCCCGACAGAGCCCGACAGAGCCCGACAGAGCCCGACAGGGACCGACAGAGCCCGACAGAGCCCGACAGAGCCCGACAGGGCCCGACAGAGCCCGACAGAGCCCGACAGAGCCCGACAGGGCCCAGTAGAGCCCAGTAGAACCCGACAGAGCCCAGTAGAGCCCGACAGAGCCCGACAGAGCCCGACAGAGCCCGACAGGGCCCGACAGGGCCCGACAGGGCCCAGTAGAGCCCGACAGAGCCCGACAAAGCCCGACAGAGCCCGACAGAGCCCAGTAGAGCCCGACAGAGCCCGACAGAGCCTGACAGGGCCCGACAGAGCCCGACAGAGCCCAGTAGAGCCCGACAGAGCCCGTCAGGGCCCGACAGGCCCCGACAGGGCCCAGTAGAGCCCGACAGAGCCCGACAGAGCCCAGTAGAGGCCGACAGAGCCGAGAGGGCCCGACAGGGCCCGACAGGGCCCGACAGGGCCCAGTAGAGCCCGACAGAGCCCGACAGAGCCCGACAGGGCCCGACAGAGCCCGACAGAGCCCGACAGAGCCCGACAGCGCCCGACAGGGCCCAGTAGAGCCCGACAGAGCCCGACAGAGCCCGACAGAGCCCGACAGGGCCCGACAGAGCCCGACAGAGCCCGACAGGGCCCAGTAGAGCCCGACAGAGCCCAACAGGGCCCGACAGAGCCCGACAGAGCCCGACAGAGCCCGACAGGGCCCAGTAGAGCCCGACAGAGCCCGACAGAGCCCGACAGAGCCCGACAGAGCCCGACAGGGCCCGACAGAGCCCGACAGAGCCCGACAGGGCCCAGTAGAGCCCGACAGAGCCCGACAGAGCCCGACAGAGCCCGACAGAGCCCAGTAGAGCCCGACAGGGCCCGACAGAGCCCGACAGAGCCCGACAGAGCCCGACAGCGCCCGACAGGGCCCAGTAGAGCCCGACAGAGCCCGACAGAGCCCGACAGAGCCCGACAGGGCCCGACAGAGCCCGACAGAGCCCGACAGGGCCCAGTAGAGCCCGACAGAGCCCAACAGGGCCCGACAGAGCCCGACAGAGCCCGACAGAGCCCGACAGGGCCCAGTAGAGCCCGACAGAGCCCGACAGAGCCCGACAGAGCCCGACAGGGCCCGACAGAGCCCGACAGAGCCCGACAGGGCCCGACAGGGCCCGACAGAGCCCGACAGGGCCCAGTAGAGCCCGACAGAGCCCGATAGAGCCCGACAGGGCCCGATAGGGCCCAGTAGAGCCCGACAGAGCCCGACAGAGCCCAGTAGAGCCCAGTAGAGCCCGACAGAGCCCGACAGAGCCCGACAGAGCCCGACAGGGCCCGACAGGGCCCGACAGAGCCCGACAGGGCCCGACAGGGCCCGACAGGGCCCAGTAGAGCCCGAAAGAGCCCGACAGAGCCCAGTAGAGCCCAGTAGAGCCCGACAGGGCCCGACAGGGCCCGACAGGGCCCATTAGAGCCCGACAGAGCCCGACAGAGCCTGACAGAGCCCGACAGGGCCCGACAGGGCCCGACAGAGTCCGACAGAGCCCGACAGGGCCCAGTAGAGCCCGACAGAGCCCGACAGAGCCCGACAGGGCCCGACAGGGCCCGACAGGGCCCAGTAGAGCCCGATAGAGCCCGACAGAGCCCGACAGAGCCCAACAGGGCCCGACAGAGCCCGACAGAGCCCGACAGGGCCCGACAGGGCCCGACAGGGCCCGACAGGGCCCGATAGAGCCCGACAGGGCCCGACAGAGCCCGACAGACCCCGACAGGGCACGACAGAGCCCGACAGAGCCCGACAGGGCCCGACAGAGCCCAACAGAGCCCGACAGAGCCCGACAGGGCCCAGTAGAGCCCGACAGAGCCCAGTAGAGCCCAGTAGAGCCCGACAGAGCCCGACAGAGCCCGACAGAGCTCGACAGGGCCCGACAGGGCCCGACAGGGCCCAGTAGAGCCCGACAGAGCCCGACAGGGCCCGACAGAGCCCGACAGAGCCCGACAGGGCCCGACAGAGCCCGACAGAGCCCGACAGGGCCCAGTAGAGCCCGACAGAGCCCGACAGAGCCCGACAGAGCCCGACAGGGCCCGACAGAGCCCGACAGAGCCCGACAGGGCCCGACAGGGCCCGACAGAGCCCGACAGGGCCCGACAGAGCCCGACAGAGCCCGACAGAGCCCGACAGGGCCCCACAGAGCCCGAAAGAGCCCGACAAAGCCCAGTAGAGCCCGACAGAGCCCGACAGAGCCCGACAGAGCCCGACAGAGCCCAGTAGAGCCCGACAGAGCCCGACAGAGCCCGACAGAGCCCGACAGGGCCCGACAGGGCCCGACAGAGCCCGACAGAGCCCGACAGGGCCCAGTAGAGCCCGACAGAGCCCGACAGAGCCCGACAGAGCCCAGTAGAGCCCGACAGAGCCCGACAGAGCCCGACAGGGCCCGACAGGGCCCGACAGAGCCCGACAGAGCCCGACAGGGCCCGACAGGGCCCGACAGAGCCCAGTAGAGCCCGACAGAGCCCAGTAGAGCCCGACAGAGCCCGACAGAGCCCGACAGGGCCCGACAGAGCCCGACAGAGCCCGACAGGGCCCGACAGGGCCCGACAGAGCCCAGTAGAGCCCGACAGAGCCCGACAGAGCCCGACAGAGCCCGACAGGGCCCGACAGGGCCCGACAGGGCCCAGTAGAGCCCGACAGAGCCCGACAGAGCCCGACAGAGCCCGACAGGGCCCGACAGAGCCCGACAGGGCCCGACAGGGCCCGACAGAGCCCAGTAGAGCCCGACAGAGCCCGACAGAGCCCGACAGAGCCCGACAGGGCCCGACAGGGCCCGACAGGGCCCAGTAGAGCCCGACAGAGCCCGACAGGGCCCGACAGATCCCGACAGGGCCCGACAGGGCCCGACAGAGCCCGACAGGGCCCGACAGAGCCCGACAGGGCCCGACAGGGTACGACAGAGCCCGACAGGGCCCGACAGGGCCCAGTAGAGCCCGACAGAGCCCGACAGAGCCCGACAGGGCCCGACAGGGCCCAGTAGAGCCCGACAGAGCCCGACAGAGCCCGACAGAGCCCAGTAGAGCCCAGTAGAGCCCGACAGAGCCCGACAGGGCCCGACAGAGCCCGACAGAGCCCGACAGAGCCCGACAGAGCCCGACAGGGCCCGACAGAGCCCGACAGAGCCCGACAGGGCCCAGTAGAGCCCGACAGAGCCCGACAGAGCCCGACAGAGCCCGACAGGGCCCGACAGAGCCCGACAGGGCCCGACAGGGCCCGACAGAGCCCAGTAGAGCCCGACAGAGCCCGACAGAGCCCGACAGAGCCCGACAGGGCCCGACAGGGCCCGACAGGGCCCAGTAGAGCCCGACAGAGCCCGACAGGGCCCGACAGAGCCCGACAGGGCCCGACAGGGCCCGACAGAGCCCGACAGGGCCCGACAGAGCCCGACAGGGCCCGACAGGGTACGACAGAGCCCGACAGGGCCCAGTAGAGCCCGACAGAGCCCGACAGAGCCCGACAGGGCCCGACAGGGCCCAGTAGAGCCCGACAGAGCCCGACAGAGCCCGACAGAGCCCAGTAGAGCCCAGTAGAGCCCGACAGAGCCCGACAGGGCCCGACAGGGCCCGACAGGGCCCGACAGAGCCCGACAGAGCCCGACAGAGCCCGACAGGGCCCGACAGAGCCCGACAGAGCCCGACAGGGCCCAGTAGAGCCCGACAGAGCTTGACAGAGCCCGACAGAACCCGACAGGGCCCAGTAGAGCCCGACAGAGCCCGACAGGGCCCGACAGAGCCCGACAGAGCCCGACAGAGCCCGACAGCGCCCGACAGGGCCCGACAGAGCCCGACAGAGCCCGACAGGGCCCGACAGGGCCCAGTAGAGCCCGACAGAGCCCAACAGGGCCCGACAGAGCCCGACAGAGCCCGACAGGGCCCAGTAGAGCCCGACAGAACCCGACAGGGCCCAGTAGAGCCCGACAGAGCCCGACAGGGCCCGACAGAGCCCGACAGAGCCCGACAGGGCCAGACAGGGCCCAGTAGAGCCCGACAGAGCCCAACAGGGCCCGACAGAGCCCAACAGAGCCCGACAGAGCCCGACAGGGCCCAGTAGAGCCCGACAGAGCCCGACAGAGCCCGACAGAGCCCGACAGGGCCCGACAGAGCCCGACAGAGCCCAACAGGGCCCGACAGAGCCCGACAGAGCCCGACAGGGCCCAGTAGAGCCCGACAGAGCCCGACAGAGCCCGACAGAGCCCGACAGAACCCAGTAGAGCCCGACAGGGCCCGACAGAGCCCGACAGAGGCCGACAGGGCCCGACAGAGCCCGACAGGGCCCGACAGAGCCCGACAGAGCCCGATAGAGCCCGACAGGGCCCGACAGAGCCCGACAGGGCCCAGTAGAGCCCGACAGAGCCCGATAGAGCCCGACAGGGCCCGACAGGGCCCGACAGGGCCCAGTAGAGCCCGACAGAGCCCGACAGAGCCCAGTAGAGCCCAGTAGAGCCCGACAGAGCCCGACAGAGCCCGACAGAGCCCGACAGAGCCCGACAGGGCCCGACAGGGCCCGACAGAGCCCGACAGGGCCCGACAGGGCCCGACAGAGCCCGACAGGGCCCGACAGGGCCCAGTAGAGCCCGACAGAGCCCGACAGAGCCCAGTAGAGCCCAGTAGAGCCCGACAGAGCCCGACAGAGCCCGACAGAGCCCGACAGGGCCCGACAGGGCCCGACAGAGCCCGACAGAGCCCGACAGGGCCCGACAGGGCCCGACAGAGCCCGACAGGGCCCGACAGGGCCCAGTAGAGCCCGACAGAGCCCGACAGAGCCCAGTAGAGCCCAGTAGAGCCTGACAGGGCCCGACAGGGCCCGACAGGGCCCATTAGAGCCCGACAGAGCCCGACAGAGCCTGACAGAGCCCGACAGGGCCCGACACAGCCCGACAGAGCCCGACAGAGCCCGACAGAGCCTGACAGAGCCCGACAGAGCCCGACAGGGCCCGACAGAGCCCGACAGAGCCCGACAGGGCCCGACAGAGCCCGACAGAGCCCGACAGAGCCCGACAGGGCCCAGTAGAGCCCGACAGAGCCCAGTAGAGCCCAGTAGAGCCCGACAGAGCCCGACAGAGCCCGACAGACCCCGACAGGGCCCGACAGGGCCCGACAGGGCCCAGTAGAGCCCGACAGAGCCCGACAGAGCCCGACAGAGCCCGACAGAGCCCGACAGGGCCCGACAGAGCCCGACAGAGCCCGACAGGGCCCGACAGGGCCCGACAGGGCCCAGTAGAGCCCGAAAGAGCCCGACAGAGCCCAGTAGAGCCCAGTAGAGCCCGACAGGGCCCATTAGAGCCCGACAGAGCCCGACAGAGCCTGACAGAGCCCGACAGGGCCCGACAGGGCCCGACAGAGTCCGACAGAGCCCGACAGGGCCCAGTAGAGCCCGACAGAGCCCGACAGAGCCCGACAGGGCCCGACAGGGCCCAGTAGAGCCCGATAGAGCCCGACAGAGCCCGACAGAGCCCGACAGGGCCCGACAGAGCCCGACAGAGCCCGACAGGGCCCGACAGGGCCCGACAGAGCCCGACAGGGCCCGATAGAGCCCGACAGGGCCCGACAGAGCCCGACAGGGCACGACAGAGCCCGACAGAGCCCGACAGGGCCCGACAGAGCCCGACAGAGCCCGACAGAGCCCGACAGGGCCCGACAGGGCCCGACAGGGCCCAGTAGAGCCCGACAGAGCCCAACAGGGCCCGACAGAGCCCGACAGAGCCCAACAGGGCCCGACAGAGCCCGACAGAGTCCGACAGGGCCCAGTAGAGCCCGACAGAGCCCGACAGAGCCCGACAGAGCCCGACAGGGCCCGACAGAGCCCGACAGAGCCCGACAGGGCCCAACAGGGCCCGACAGAGCCCGACAGGGCCCGACAGAGCCCGACAGAGCCCGACAGAACCCGACAGAGCCCGACAGAGCCCAGTAGAGCCCAGTAGAGCCCGACAGAGCCCGACAGAGCCCGACAGGGCCCGACAGAGCCCGACAGAGTCCGACAGGGCCCAGTAGAGCCCGACAGAGCCCGACAGAGCCCGACAGAGCCCGACAGGGCCCGACAGAGCCCGACAGAGCCCGACAGGGCCCAACAGGGCCCGACAGAGCCCGACAGGGCCCGACAGAGCCCGACAGAGCCCGACAGAACCCGACAGAGCCCGACAGAGCCCAGTAGAGCCCAGTAGAGCCCGACAGAGCCCGACAGAGCCCGACAGAGCCCAGTAGAGCCCGACAGAGCCCGACAGAGCCCGACAGAGCCCGACAGGGCCAGACAGGGCCCGACAGAGCCCGACAGGGCCCGACAGGGCCCGACAGAGCCCGACAGAGCCCGACAGGGCCCAGTAGAGCCCGACAGAGCCCGACAGAGCCCGACAGAGCCCGACAGAGCCCAGTAGAGCCCGACAGAGCCCGACAGAGCCCGACAGGGCCCGACAGGGCCCAATAGAGCCCGACAGAGCCCGACAGGGCCCGACAGGGCCCGACAGAGCCCAGTAGAGCCCGACAGAGCCCGACAGAGCCCGACAGAGCCCGACAGAGCCCGACAGGGCCCGAAAGGGCCCGACAGGGCCCAGTAGAGCCCGACAGAGCCCGACAGAGCCCGACAGAGCCCGACAGGGCCCGACAGAGACCGAGAGGGCCCGACAGGGCCCGACAGGGCCCGACAGAGCCCAGTAGAGCCCGACAGAGGCCGACAGAGCCCGACAGGGCCCGACAGGGCCCGACAGGGCCCGACAGGGCCCAGTAGAGCCCGACAGAGCCCGACAGAGCCCGACAGAGCCCGACAGGGCCCGACAGAGCCCGACAGAGCCCGACAGGGCCCGACAGGGCCCGACAGGGCCCGACAGGGTACGACAGAGACCGACAGGGCCCAGTAGAGCCCGACAGAGCCCGACAGAGCCCGACAGAGCCCGACAGGGCCCGACAGGGCCCAGTAGAGCCCGACAGAGCCCGACAGAGCCCGACAGAGCCCAGTAGAGCCCAGTAGAGCCCGACAGAGCCCGACACAGCCCGACAGAGCCCGAAAGAGCCCGACAGGGCCCGACAGAGCCCGACAGGGCCCGACAGAGCCCGACAGAGCCCGACAGAGCCCGACAGGGCCCAGTAGAGCCCGACAGAGCCCGACCGGGCCCGACAGAGCCCGACAGAGCCCGACAGAGCCCGACAGCGCCCGACAGGTCCCAGTAGAGCCCGACAGAGCCCGACAGAGCCCGACAGAGCCCGACAGGGCCCGACAGAGCCCGACAGAGCCCGACAGGGCCCGACAGAGTCCGACAGAGCCCGACAGGGCCCAGTAGAGCCCGACAGAGCCCGACAGAGCCCGACAGGGCCCAACAGAGCCCGACAGGGCCCGATAGAGCCCGACAGGGCCCAGTAGAGCCCGATAGAGCCCGACAGAGCCCGACAGAGCCCGACAGAGCCCGACAGGGCCCGACAGAGCCCGACAGAGCCCGACAGAGCCCGACAGGGCCCAGTAGAGCCCGTCAGAGCCCAGTAGAGCCCAGTAGAGCCCGACAGAGTCCGACAGAGCCCGACAGAGCCCGACAGGGCCCGACAGGGCCCGACAGGGCCCAGAAGAGCCCGACAGAGCCTGACAGGGCCCGACATAGCCCGACAGAGCCCGACAGGGCCCGACAGAGCCCGACAGAGCCCGACAGGGCCCGACAGAGCCCGACAGAGCCCGACAGAGCCCGACAGACCCCGACAGGGCCCGACAGAGCCCGACAGAGCCCGACAGGGCCCAACAGGGCCCGACAGAGCCCGACAGGGCCCGAAAGAGCCCGACAGAGCCCGACAGAGCCCGACAGGGCCCCACAGAGCCCGAAAGAGCCCGACAGGGCCCAGTAGAGCCCGACAGAGCCCGACAGAGTCCGACAGAGCCCGACAGAGCCCAGTAGAGCCCGACAGAGCCCGACAGAGCCCGACAGGGCCCGACAGGGCCCGACAGAGCCCGACAGAGCCCAGTAGAGCCCGACAGAGCCCGACAGAGCCCGACAGGACCCGACAGGGCCCGACAGAGCCCGACAGAGCCCGACAGGGCCCGACAGGGCCCGACAGAGCCCAGTACAGCCCGACAGAGCCCGACAGAGCCCGACAGAGCCCGACAGAACCCGACAGAGCCCGACAGAGCCCGACAGGGCCCGACAGAGCCCGACAGGGCCCGATAGAGCCCGACAGAGCCCGACAGAGCCCGACAGGGCCCCACAGAGCCCGACAGAGCCCGACAGAGCCCGACAGAGCCCGACAGGGACCGACAGAGCCCGACAGAGCCCGACAGAGCCCGACAGGGCCCGACAGAGCCCGACAGAGCCCGACAGAGCCCGACAGGGCCCAGTAGAGCCCAGTAGAACCCGACAGAGCCCAGTAGAGCCCGACAGAGCCCGACAGAGCCCGACAGAGCCCGACAGGGCCCGACAGGGCCCGACAGGGCCCAGTAGAGCCCGACAGAGCCCGACAAAGCCCGACAGAGCCCGACAGAGCCCAGTAGAGCCCGACAGAGCCCGACAGAGCCTGACAGGGCCCGACAGAGCCCGACAGAGCCCAGTAGAGCCCGACAGAGCCCGTCAGGGCCCGACAGGCCCCGACAGGGCCCAGTAGAGCCCGACAGAGCCCGACAGAGCCCAGTAGAGGCCGACAGAGCCCGACAGAGCCCGACAGAGCCCGACAGGGCCCGACAGAGCCCGACAGAGCCCGACAGGGCCCGACAGGGCCCGACAGGGTACGACAGATCCCGACAGGGCCCAGTAGAGCCCGACAGAGCCCGACAGAGCCCGACAGAGCCCGACAGGGCCCGACAGGGCCCAGTAGAGCCCGACAGAGCCCGACAGAGCCCGACAGAGCCCAGTAGAGCCCAGTAGAGCCCGACAGAGCCCGACACAGCCCGACAGAGCCCGAAAGAGCCCGACAGGGCCCGACAGAGCCCGACAGGGCCCGACAGAGCCCGACAGAGCCCGACAGAGCCCGACAGGGCCCAGTAGAGCCCGACAGAGCCCGACAGGGCCCGACAGAGCCCGACAGAGCCCGACAGAGCCCGACAGCGCCCGACAGGGCCCAGTAGAGCCCGACAGAGCCCGACAGAGCCCGACAGAGCCCGACAGGGCCCGACAGGGCCCGACAGAGTCCGACAGAGCCCGACAGGGCCCAGTAGAGCCCGACAGAGCCCGACAGAGCCCGACAGGGCCCGACAGGGCCCGAAAGGGCCCGACAGAGCCCGACAGGGCCCAGTAGAGCCCGATAGAGCCCGACAGAGCCCGACAGAGCCCGACAGGGCCCGACAGAGCCCGACAGAGCCCGACAGGGCCCGATAGGGCCCGACAGAGCCCGACAGGGCCCGATAGAGCCCGACAGGGCCCGACAGAGCCCGACAGAGCCCGACAGGGCCCGACAGAGCCCGACAGAGCCCGACAGGGCCCGACAGAGCCCGACAGAGCCCGACAGAGCCCGACAGGGCCCAGTAGAGCCCGTCAGAGCCCAGTAGAGCCCAGTAGAGCCCGACAGAGTCCGACAGAGCCCGACAGAGCCCGACAGGGCCCGACAGGGCCCGACAGGGCCCAGAAGAGCCCGACAGAGCCTGACAGGGCCCGACAGAACCCGACAGGGCCCAGTAGAGCCCGACAGAGCCCGACAGAGCCCGACAGGGCCCGACAGAGCCCGACAGAGCCCGACAGAGCCCGACAGGGCCCGACAGAGCCCGACAGAGCCCGACAGAGCCCGACAGGGCCCGACAGGGCCCGACAGGGCCCAGTAGAGCCCGACAGAGCCCGACAAAGCCCGACAGAGCCCGACAGAGCCCAGTAGAGCCCGACAGAGCCCGACAGAGCCTGACAGGGCCCGACAGAGCCCGACAGAGCCCAGTAGAGCCCGACAGAGCCCGTCAGGGCCCGACAGGCCCCGACAGGGCCCAGTAGAGCCCGACAGAGCCCGACAGAGCCCAGTAGAGGCCGACAGAGCCGAGAGGGCCCGACAGAGCCCGACAGGGCCCAGTAGAGCCCGACAGAGCCCGACAGAGCCCGACAGAGCCCGACAGGGCCCGACAGAGCCCGACAGAGCCCGACAGAGCCCGACAGCGCCCGACAGGGCCCAGTAGAGCCCGACAGAGCCCGACAGAGCCCGACAGAGCCCGACAGGGCCCGACAGAGCCCGACAGAGCCCGACAGGGCCCAGTAGAGCCCGACAGAGCCCAACAGGGCCCGACAGAGCCCGACAGAGCCCGACAGAGCCCGACAGGGCCCAGTAGAGCCCGACAGAGCCCGACAGAGCCCGACAGAGCCCGACAGGGCCCGACAGAGCCCGACAGAGCCCGACAGGGCCCAGTAGAGCCCGACAGAGCCCGACAGAGCCCGACAGAGCCCGACAGAGCCCAGTAGAGCCCGACAGGGCCCGACAGAGCCCGACAGAGCCCGACAGGGCCCGACAGAGCCCGACAGGGCCCGACAGGGCCCGACAGAGCCCGACAGGGCCCAGTAGAGCCCGACAGAGCCCGATAGAGCCCGACAGGGCCCGACAGGGCCCAGTAGAGCGCGACAGAGCCCGACAGAGCCCAGTAGAGCCCAGTAGAGCCCGACAGAGCCCGACGGAGCCCGACAGAGCCCGACAGGGCCCGACAGGGCCCGACAGAGCCCGACAGGGCCCGACAGGGCCCGACAGGGCCCAGTAGAGCCCGAAAGAGCCCGACAGAGCCCAGTAGAGCCCAGTAGAGCCCGACAGGGCCCGACAGGGCCCGACAGGGCCCATTAGAGCCCGACAGAGCCCGACAGAGCCTGACAGAGCCCGACAGGGCCCGACAGGGCCCGACAGAGTCCGACAGAGCCCGACAGGGCCCAGTAGAGCCCGACAGAGCCCGACAGAGCCCGACAGGGCCCGACAGGGCCCGACAGGGCCCAGTAGAGGCCGATAGAGCCCGACAGAGCCCGACAGAGCCCGACAGGGCCCGACAGAGCCCGACAGAGCCCGACAGGGCCCGACAGGGCCCGACAGGGCCCGATAGAGCCCGACATGGCCCGACAGAGCCCGACAGACCCCGACAGGGCACGACAGAGCCCGACAGAGCCCGACAGGGCCCGACAGAGCCCAACAGAGCCCGACAGAGCCCGACAGGGCCCAGTAGAGCCCGACAGAGCCCAGTAGAGCCCAGTAGAGCCCGACAGAGCCCGACAGAGCCCGACAGAGCTCGACAGGGCCCGACAGGGCCCGACAGGGCCCAGTAGAGCCCGACAGAGCCCGACAGGGCCCGACAGAGCCCGACAGAGCCCGACAGGGCCCGACAGAGCCCGACAGAGCCCGACAGGGCCCAGTAGAGCCCGACAGAGCCCGACAGAGCCCGACAGAGCCCGACAGGGCCCGACAGAGCCCGACAGAGCCCGACAGGGCCCGACAGAGTCCGACAGAGCCCGACAGGGCCCGACAGGGGCCGACAGAGCCCGACAGGGCCCCACAGAGCCCGAAAGAGCCCGACAAAGCCCAGTAGAGCCCGACAGAGCCCGACAGAGCCCGACAGAGCCCGACAGAGCCCAGTAGAGCCCGACAGAGCCCGACAGAGCCCGACAGGGCCCGACAGGGCCCGACAGAGCCCGACAGAGCCCGACAGGGCCCGACAGGGCCCGACAGATCCCGACAGAGCCCGACAGGGCCCGACAGAGCCCGACAGGGCCCAGTAGAGCCCGACAGAGCCCGATAGAGCCCGACAGGGCCCGACAGGGCCCAGTAGAGCCCGACAGAGCCCGACAGAGCCCAGTAGAGCCCAGTAGAGCCCGACAGAGCCCGACAGAGCCCGACAGAGCCCGACAGGGCCCGACAGAGCCCGACAGAGCCCGACAGGGCCCGACAGGGCCCGACAGGGCCCAGTAGAGCCCGAAAGAGCCCGACAGAGCCCAGTAGAGCCCAGTAGAGCCCAACAGGGCCCGACAGGGCCCGACAGGGCCCATTAGAGCCCGACAGAGCCCGACAGAGCCTGACAGAGCCCGACAGGGCCCGACAGGGCCCGACAGAGTCCGACAGAGCCCGACAGGGCCCAGTAGAGCCCGACAGAGCCCGACAGAGCCCGACAGGGCCCGACAGGGTACGACAGAGCCCGACAGGGCCCGACAGGGCCCAGTAGAGTCCGACAGAGCCCGACAGAGCCCGACAGAGCCCAGTAGAGCCCAGTAGAGCCCGACAGAGCCCGACAGGGCCCGACAGAGCCCGACAGGGCCCGACAGAGCCCGACAGAGCCCGACAGAGCCCGACAGAGCCCGACAGGGCCCGACAGAGCCCGACAGAGCCCGACAGGGCCCAGTAGAGCCCGACAGAGCCCGACAGAGCCCGACAGAACCCGACAGGGCCCAGTAGAGCCCGACAGAGCCCGACAGGGCCCGACAGAGCCCGACAGAGCCCGACAGAGCCCGACAGCGCCCGACAGGGCCCAACAGAGCCCGACAGAGCCCGCAGGGCCCGACAGGGCCCAGTAGAGCCCGACAGAGCCCAACAGGGCCCGACAGAGCCCGACAGAGCCCGACAGAGCCCGACAGGGCCCGACAGAGCCCGACAGAGCCCGACAGGGCCCGACAGAGCCCGACAGAGCCCGACAGAGCCCGACAGGGCCCGACAGAGCCCGACAGGGCCCGACAGGGCCCGACAGAGCCCGACAGAGCCCGACAGGGCCCGACAGAGCCCGACAGGGCCCAGTAGAGCCCGACAGAGCCCGATAGAGCCCGACAGGGCCCGACAGGGCCCAGTAGAGCCCGACAGAGCCCGACAGAGCCCAGTAGAGCCCAGTAGAGCCCGACAGAGCCCGACAGAGCCCGACAGAGCCCGACAGGGCCCGACAGAGCCCGACAGGGCCCGACAGGGCCCGACAGGGCCCGACAGGGCCCAGTAGAGCCCGAAAGAGCCTTACAGAGCCCAGTAGAGCCCAGTAGAGCCCAACAGGGCCCGACAGGGCCCGACAGGGCCCATTAGAGCCCGACAGAGCCCGACAGAGCCTGACAGAGCCCGACAGGGCCCGACAGGGCCCGACAGAGTCCGACAGAGCCCGACAGGGCCCAGTAGAGCCCGACAGAGCCCGACAGAGCCCGACAGGACCCGACAGGGCCCGACAGGGCCCAGTAGAGCCCGATAGAGCCCGACAGAGCCCGACAGAGCCCGACAGGGCCCGACAGAGCCCGACAGAGCCCGACAGGGCCCGATAGAGCCCGACAGAGCCCGACAGAGCCCGACAGAGCCCGACAGGGCCCGACAGAGCCCGACAGAGCCCGACAGAGCCCGACAGGGCCCGACAGGGCCCGACAGAGCCCGACAGGGCCCGATAGAGCCCGACAGAGCCCGACAGGGCCCGACAGAGCCCGACAGGGCCCGACAGAGCCCGACAGAGCCCGACAGGGCCCGACAGAGCCCGACAGAGCCCGACAGAGCCCGACAGAGCCCGACAGGGCCCGATAGAGCCCGACAGGGCCCGACAGAGCCCGACAGACCCCGACAGGGCACGACAGAGCCCGACAGAGCCCGACAGGGCCCGACAGAGCCCAACAGAGCCCGACAGAGCCCGACAGGGCCCAGTAGAGCCCGACAGAGCCCAGTAGAGCCCAGTAGAGCCCGACAGAGCCCGACAGAGCCCGACAGAGCTCGACAGGGCCCGACAGGGCCCGACAGGGCCCAGTAGAGCCCGACAGAGCCCGACAGGGCCCGACAGAGCCCGACAGAGCCCGACAGGGCCCGACAGAGCCCGACAGAGCCCGACAGGGCCCAGTAGAGCCCGACAGAGCCCGACAGAGCCCGACAGAGCCCGACAGGGCCCGACAGAGCCCGACAGGGCCCGACAGGGCCCGACAGGGCCCGACAGAGCCCGACAGAGCCCGACAGGGCCCCACAGAGCCCGAAAGAGCCCGACAAAGCCCAGTAGAGCCCGACAGAGCCCGACAGAGCCCGACAGAGCCCGACAGAGCCCAGTAGAGCCCGACAGAGCCCGACAGAGCCCGACAGGGCCCGACAGGGCCCGACAGAGCCCGACAGAGCCCGACAGAGCCAGACAGGGCCCAGTAGAGCCCGACAGAGCCCGACAGAGCCCGACAGAGCCCGACAGAGCCCAGTAGAGCCCGACAGAGCCCGACAGAGCCCGACAGGGCCCGACAGGGCCCGACAGAGCCCGACAGAGCCCGACAGGGCCCGACAGGGCCCGACAGAGCCCAGTAGAGCCCGACAGAGCCCGACAGAGCCCGACAGAGCCCGACAGGGCCCGACAGGGCCCGACAGGGCCCAGTAGAGCCCGACAGAGCCCGACAGAGCCCGACAGAGCCCGACAGGGCCCGACAGAGCCCGACAGGGCCCGACAGGGCCCGACAGAGCCCAGTAGAGCCCGACAGAGCCCGACAGAGCCCGACAGAACCCGACAGGGCCCAGTAGAGCCCGACAGAGCCCGACAGGGCCCGACAGAGCCCGACAGAGCCCGACAGAGCCCGACAGCGCCCGACAGGGCCCAACAGAGCCCGACAGAGCCCGCAGGGCCCGACAGGGCCCAGTAGAGCCCGACAGAGCCCAACAGGGCCCGACAGAGCCCGACAGAGCCCGACAGAGCCCGACAGGGCCCGACAGAGCCCGACAGAGCCCGACAGGGCCCGACAGAGCCCGACAGAGCCCGACAGAGCCCGACAGGGCCCGACAGAGCCCGACAGGGCCCGACAGGGCCCGACAGAGCCCGACAGAGCCCGACAGGGCCCGACAGAGCCCGACAGGGCCCAGTAGAGCCCGACAGAGCCCGATAGAGCCCGACAGGGCCCGACAGGGCCCAGTAGAGCCCGACAGAGCCCGACAGAGCCCAGTAGAGCCCAGTAGAGCCCGACAGAGCCCGACAGAGGCCGACAGGGCCCGACAGAGCCCGACAGGGCCCGACAGGGCCCGATAGAGCCCGACAGGGCCCGACAGAGCCCAGTAGAGCCCGATAGAGCCCGACAGGGCCCGACAGAGCCCGACAGGGCCCAGTGGAGCCCGACAGAGCCCAGTAGAGCCCAGTAGAGCCCGACAGAGCCCGACAGGGCCCGACAGAGCCCGACAGAGCCCGACAGAGCCCGACAGAGCCCGACAGGGCCCAGTAGAGCCCGACAGAGCCCGACAGAGCCCGACAGAGCCCGACAGGGCCCGACAGAGCCCGACAGGGCTCGACAGGGCCCGACAGAGCCCAGTAGAGCCCGACAGAGCCCGACAGAGCCCGACAGAGCCCGACAGGGCCCGAGAGGGCCCGACAGGGCCCAGTAGAGCCCGACAGAGCCCGACAGGGCCCGACAGAGCCCGACAGGGCCCGACAGGGCCCGACAGAGCCCGACAGGGCCCGACAGGGTACGACAGAGCCCGACAGGGCCCGACAGGGCCCAGTAGAGCCCGACAGAGCCCGACAGAGCCCGACAGGGCCCGACAGGGCCCAGTAGAGCCCGACAGAGCCCGACAGAGCCCGACAGAGCCCAGTAGAGCCCAGTAGAGCCCGACAGAGCCCGACAGGGCCCGACAGGGCCCGACAGGGCCCGACAGAGCCCGACAGGGCCCGACAGAGCCCGACAGAGCCCGACAGGGCCCAGTAGAGCCCGACAGAGCCCGACAGAGCCCGACAGAACCCGACAGGGCCCAGTAGAGCCCGACAGAGCCCGACAGGGCCCGACAGAGCCCGACAGAGCCCGACAGAGCCCGACAGCGCCCGACAGGGCCCGACAGAGCCCGACAGAGCCCGACAGGGCCCGACAGGGCCCAGTAGAGCCCGACAGAGCCCAACAGGGCCCGACAGAGCCCGACAGAGCCCGACAGGGCCCAGTAGAGCCCGACAGAACCCGACAGGGCCCAGTAGAGCCCGACAGAGCCCGACAGGGCCCGACAGAGCCCGACAGAGCCCGACAGGGCCAGACAGGGCCCAGTAGAGCCCGACAGAGCCCAACAGGGCCCGACAGAGCCCGACAGAGCCCGACAGGGCCCAGTAGAGCCCAACAGAGCCCGACAGAGCCCGACAGAGCCCGACAGGGCCCGACAGAGCCCGACAGAGCCCAACAGGGCCCGACAGAGCCCGACAGAGCCCGACAGGGCCCAGTAGAGCCCGACAGAGCCCGACAGAGCCCGACAGAGCCCGACAGAACCCAGTAGAGCCCGACAGAGCCCGACAGAGCCCGACAGAGGCCGACAGGGCCCGACAGAGCCCGACAGGGCCCGACAGGGCCCGACAGAGCCCGACAGGGCCCGACAGAGCCCAGTAGAGCCCGATAGAGCCCGACAGGGCCCGACAGAGCCCGACAGGGCCCAGTAGAGCCCGACAGAGCCCGATAGAGCCCGACAGGGCCCGACAGGGCCCGACAGGGCCCAGTAGAGCCCGACAGAGCCCGACAGAGCCCAGTAGAGCCCAGTAGAGCCCGACAGAGCCCGACAGAGCCCGACAGAGCCCGACAGGGCCCGACAGGGCCCGACAGAGCCCGACAGAGCCCGACAGGGCCCGACAGGGCCCGACAGAGCCCAGTAGAGCCCGACAGAGCCCGACAGAGCCCAGTAGAGCCCAGTAGAGCCTGACAGGGCCCGACAGGGCCCGACAGGGCCCATTAGAGCCCGACAGAGCCCGACAGAGCCTGACAGAGCCCGACAGGGCCCGACACAGCCCGACAGAGCCCGACAGAGCCCGACAGAGCCTGACAGAGCCCGACAGAGCCCGACAGGGTCCGACAGAGCCCGACAGAGCCCGACAGGGCCCGACAGAGCCCGACAGAGCCCGACAGAGCCCGACAGGGCCCAGTAGAGCCCGACAGAGCCCAGTAGAGCCCAGTAGAGCCCGACAGAGCCCGACAGAGCCCGACAGACCCCGACAGGGCCCGACAGGGCCCGACAGGGCCCAGTAGAGCCCGACAGAGCCCGACAGAGCCCGACAGAGCCCGACAGAGCCCGACAGGGCCCGACAGAGCCCGACAGAGCCCGACAGGGCCCGACAGGGCCCGACAGGGCCCAGTAGAGCCCGAAAGAGCCCGACAGAGCCCAGTAGAGCCCAGTAGAGCCCGACAGGGCCCATTAGAGCCCGACAGAGCCCGACAGAGCCTGACAGAGCCCGACAGGGCCCGACAGGGCCCGACAGAGTCCGACAGAGCCCGACAGGGCCCAGTAGAGCCCGACAGAGCCCGACAGAGCCCGACAGGGCCCGACAGGGCCCGACAGGGCCCGACAGAGCCCGACAGGGCCCAGTAGAGCCCGATAGAGCCCGACAGAGCCCGACAGAGCCCGACAGAGCCCGACAGGGCCCGACAGGGCCCGACAGGGCCCGATAGAGCCCGACAGGGCCCGACAGAGCCCGACAGGGCACGACAGAGCCCGACAGAGCCCGACAGGGCCCGACAGAGCCCGACAGAGCCCGACAGAGCCCGACAGGGCCCGACAGGGCCCAGTAGAGCCCGACAGAGCCCAACAGGGCCCGACAGAGCCCGACAGAGCCCGACAGGGCCCGACAGAGCCCGACAGAGCCCGACAGGGCCCAGTAGAGCCCGACAGAGCCCGACAGAGCCCGACAGAGCCCGACAGGGCCCGACAGAGCCCGACAGAGCCCGACAGGGCCCAAAAGGGCCTGACAGAGCCCGACAGGGCCCGACAGAGCCCGACAGAGCCCGACAGAACCCGACAGAGCCCGACAGAGCCCAGTAGAGCCCAGTAGAGCCCGACAGAGCCCGACAGAGCCCGACAGAGCCCAGTAGAGCCCGACAGAGCCCGACAGAGCCCGACAGGGCCAGACAGGGCCCGACAGAGCCCGACAGTTCCCGACAGGGCCCGACAGAGCCCGACAGAGCCCGACAGGGCCCAGTAGAGCCCGACAGAGCCCGACAGAGCCCGACAGAGCCCGACAGAGCCCAGTAGAGCCCGACAGAGCCCGACAGAGCCCGACAGGGCCCGACAGGGCCCAACAGAGCCCGACAGAGCCCGACAGGGCCCGACAGGGCCCGACAGAGCCCAGTAGAGCCCGACAGAGCCCGACAGAGCCCGACAGAGCCCGACAGGGCCCGAAAGGGCCCGACAGGGCCCAGTAGAGCCCGACAGAGCCCGACAGAGCCCGACAGAGCCCGACAGGGCCCGACAGAGACCGAGAGGGCCCGACAGGGCCCGACAGGGCCCGACAGAGCCCAGTAGAGCCCGACAGAGCCCGACAGAGCCCAGTAGAGCCCGACAGAGCCCGACAGAGCCCGACAGGGCCCGACAGAGCCCGACAGAGCCCGACAGAGCCCAGTAGAGCCCAGTAGAGCCCGACAGAGCCCGACACAGCCCGACAGAGCCCGTCAGAGCCCGACAGGGCCCGACAGAGCCCGACAGGGCCCGACAGAGCCCGACAGAGCCCGACAGAGCCCGACAGGGCCCAGTAGAGCCCGACAGAGCCCGACAGAGCCCGACAGAGCCCGACAGGGACCGACAGAGCCCGACAGAGCCCGACAGGGCCCGACAGGGCCCGACAGAGCCCGACAGAGCCCGACAGAGCCCGACAGGGCCCAGTAGAGCCCGACAGAGCCCAGTAGAGCCCGACAGAGCCCGACAGAACCCGACAGAGCCCGACAGGGCCCGACAGAGCCCGACAGAGCCCGACAGGGCCCGACAGAGCCCGACAGGGCCCAGTAGAGCCCGACAGAGCCCGACAAAGCCCGACAGAGCCCGACAGAGCCCAGTAGAGCCCGACAGAGCCCGACAGAGCCCGACAGGGCCCGACAGAGCCCGACAGAGCCCAGTAGAGCCCGACAGAGCCCGTCAGGGCCCGACAGGGCCCGACAGGGCCCAGTAGAGCCCGACAGAGCCCGACAGAGCCCAGTAGAGCCCAGTACAGCCCGACAGAGCCCGACAGAGCCCAACAGAGCCCGACAGAGCCCGACAGGGCCCGACAGAGCCCGACAGAGCCCGACAGGGCCCGACAGGGCCCAACAGAGCCCGACAGGGCCCGACAGGGCCCAGTAGAGCCCGACAGAGCCCGACAGAGCCCGACAGAGCCCGACAGGGCCCGACAGGGCCCGACAGAGCCCAGTAGAGCCCGACAGAGCCCGACAGAGCCCGACAGAACCCGACAGAGCCCGACAGAGCCCGACAGAGCCCAGCAGAGCCCGACAGAGCCCATCAGGGCCCGACAGGGCCCAGTAGAGCCCGACAGAGCCCGACAAAGCCCGACAGAGCCCGACAGAGCCCAGTAGAGCCCGACAGAGCCCGACAGGGCCCGACAGGGCCCGACAGGGCCCAGTAGAGCCCGACAGAGCCCGACAGAGCCCAGTAGAGCCCAGTAGAGCCCGACAGAGCCCGACAGAGCCCGACAGAGCCCGACAGAGCCCGACAGGGCCCGACAGGGCCCAGTAGAGCCCGACAGAGCCCGACAGGGCCCGACAGAGCCCGACAGAGCCCGACAGGGCCCAGTAGAGCCCGACAGAGCCCGACAGAGCCCGACAGAGCCCGACAGAGCCCGACAGAGCCCGACAGGGCCCAGTAGAGCCCGACAGAGCCCGACAGAGCCCGACAGAGCCCGACAGAGCCCAGTAGAGCCCGACAGAGCCCGACAGAGCCCGACAGGGCCCGACAGGGCCCGACAGAGCCCGACAGAGCCCGACAGGGCCCAGTAGAGCCCGACAGAGCCCGACAGAGCCCGACAGAGCCCAGTAGAGCCCGACAGAGCCCGACAGAGCCCGACAGAGCCCGACAGGGCCCGACAGAGCCCGACAGGGCCCAGTAGAGCCCGACAGAGCCCGACAGAGCCCAGTAGAGCCCAGTAGAGCCCGACAGAGCCCGACAGAGCCCGACAGAGCCCGACAGAGCCCGACAGGGCCCGACAGAGCCCGACAGAGCCCGACAGGGCCCGACAGGGCCCGACAGGGCCCGACAGAGCCCGACAGAGCCCAGTAGAGCCCAGTAGAGCCCGACAGAGCCCGACACAGCCCGACAGAGCCCGACAGAGCCCGACAGGGCCCGACAGAGCCCGACAGAGCCCGACAGAGCCCGACAGGGCCCGACAGAGCCCGACAGAGCCCGACAGGGACCGACAGAGCCCGACAGAGCCCGACAGGGCCCGACAGGGCCCGACAGAGCCCGACAGAGCCGGACAGAGCCCGACAGAGCCCGACAGGGCCCAGTAGAGCCCAGTAGAACCCGACAGAGCCCAGTAGAGCCCGACAGAGCCCGACAGAGCCCGACAGAGCCCGACAGAGCCCGACAGGGCCCGACAGAGCCCGACAGAGCCCGACAGGGCCCGACAGAGCCCGACAGGGCCCAGTAGAGCCCGACAGAGCCCGACAGGGCCCAGTAGAGCCCGACAGAGCCCGACAGAGCCCGACAGAGCCCGACAGAGCCCGACAGAGCCCGACAGAGCCCAGTAGAGCCCGACAGAGCCCGACAGAGCCCGACAGGGCCCGACAGAGCCCGACAGAGCCCAGTAGAGCCCGACAGAGCCCGTCAGGGCCCGACAGGGCCCGACAGGGCCCAGTAGAGCCCGACAGAGCCCGACAGAGCCCAGTAGAGACCAGTAGAGCCCGACAGAGCCCGACAGAGCCCGACAGAGCCCGACAGAGCCCGACAGGGCCCGACAGAGCCCGACAGAGCCCGACAGGGCCCAACAGAGCCCGACAGGGCCCGACAGGGCCCGACAGAACCCGACAGGGCCCGACAGGGCCCGACAGAGCCCAGTAGAGCCCGACAGAGCCCGACAGAGCCCGACAGAGCCCGACAGGGCCCGACAGGGCCCGACAGAGCCCAGTAGAGCCCGACAGAGCCCGACAGAGCCCGACAGAACCCGACAGAGCCCGACAGAGCCCGACAGAGCCCAGCAGAGCCCGACAGAGCCCATCAGGGCCCGACAGGGCCCAGTAGAGCCCGACAGAGCCCGACAAAGCCCGACAGAGCCCGACAGAGCCCAGTAGAGCCCGACAGAGCCCGACAGGGCCCGACAGGGCCCGACAGGGCCCGGTAGAGCCCGACAGAGCCCGACAGAGCCCAGTAGAGCCCAGTAGAGCCCGACAGAGCCCGACAGAGCCCGACAGAGCCCGACAGGGCCCGACAGAGCCCGACAGAGCCCGACAGGGCCCGACAGGGCCCGACAGGGCCCAGTAGAGCCCGACAGAGCCCGACAGGGCCCGACAGAGCCCGACAGAGCCCGACAGGGCCCGACAGAGCCCGACAGAGCCCGACAGGGCCCAGTAGAGCCCGACAGAGCCCGACAGAGCCCGACAGAGCCCGCCAGGGCCCGACAGAGCCCGACAGAGCCCGACAGGGCCCGACAGAGCCCGACAGGGCCCGACAGAGCCCGACAGAGCCCAACAGAGCCCGACAGGGCCCCACAGAGCCCGAAAGAGCCCGACAGAGCCCGACAGAGCCCGACAGAGCCCAGTAGAGCCCGACAGAGCCCGACAGAGCCCGACAGAGCCCGACAGGGCCCAGTAGAGCCCAATAGAGCCCGACAGAGCCCGACAGGGCCCGACAGGGCCCGACAGAGCCCGACAGAGCCCGACAGAACGCGACAGGGCCCGACAGAGCCCAGTAGAGCCCGACAGAGCCCGACAGGGCCCGACAGGGCCCAGTAGAGCCCGACAGAGCCCGACAGAGCCCGACAGAGCCCGACAGGGCCCGACAGGGCCCGACAGAGCCCGACAGGGCCCGACAGAGCCCGACAGAGCCCGACAGGGCCCGACAGGGCCCAGTAGAGCCCGACAGAGCCCGACAGAGCCCGACAGAGCCCGACAGGGCCCGACAGGGCCCAGTAGAGCCCGACAGAGCCCGACAGAGCCCGACAGAGCCCAGTAGAGCCCAGTAGAGCCCGACAGAGCCCGACACAGCCCGACAGAGCCCGACAGAGCCCGACAGGGCCCGACAGAGCCCGACAGGGCCCGACAGAGCCCGACAGAGCCCGACAGGGCCCAGTAGAGCCCGACAGAGCCCGACAGAGCCCGACAGAGCCCGACAGGGACCGACAGAGCCCGACAGGGCCCGACAGGGCCCGACAGAGCCCGACAGAGCCCGACAGAGCCCGACAGAGCCCGACAGGGCCCGACAGAGCCCGATAGGGCCCAGTAGAGCCCAACAGAGCCCGACAAAGCCCGACAGAGCCCGACAGAGCCCAGTAGAGCCCGACAGAGCTCGACAGAGCCCGACAGGGCCCGACAAAGCCCGACAGAGCCCAGTAGAGCCCGACAGAGCCCGACAGGGCCCGACAGAGCCCGACAGAGCCCAGTAGAGCCCAGTAGAGCCCGACAGAGCCCGACAGAGCCCGACAGAGCCCGACAGGGCCCGACAGAGCCCGACAGGGCCCGACAGGGCCCGACAGGGCCCGACAGGGCCCAGTAGAGCCCGACAGAGCTCGACAGAGCCCGACAGGGCCCGACAGGGCCCGACAGAGCCCGACAGGGCCCGACAGGGCCCGACAGAGCCCAGTAGAGCCCGACAGAGCCCGACAGAGCCCGACAGAACCCGACAGAGCCCGACAGAGCCCAGCAGAGCCCGACAGAGCCCATCAGGGCCCGACAGGGCCCAGTAGAGCCCGACAGAGCCCGAGAGAGCCCGACAGAGCCCAGTAGAGCCCGACAGAGCCCGACAGGGCCCGACAGAGCCCGACAGAGCCCGACAGAGCCCGACAGGGCCCGACAGAGCCCGTCAGGGCCCGACAGGGCCCGACAGGGCCCAGTAGAGCCCGACAGAACCCGACAGAGCCCAGTAGAGCCCGACAAAGCCCGACAGGGCCCGACAGAGCCCGTCAGGGCCCGACAGGGCCCGACAGGGCCCAGTAGAGCCCGACAGAGCCCGACAGAACCCAGTAGAGCCCAGTAGAGCCCGACAGAGCCCGACAGAGCCCGACAGAGCCCGACAGGGCCCGACAGAGCCCGACAGAGCCCGACAGGGCCCAGTAGAGCCCGACAGAGCCCGACAGAGCCCGACAGGGCCCGACAGGGCCCGACAGGGCCCAGTAGAGCCCGATAGAGCCCGACAGAGCCCGACAGAGCCCGACAGGGCCCGACAGAGCCCGACAGAGCCCGACAGGGCTCGACAGGGCCCGACAGAGCCCGACAGGGCCCGATAGAGCCCGACAGGGCCCGACAGAGCCCGACAGAGCCCGACAGAGCCCGACAGGGCCCGACAGGGCCCGACAGAGCCCGACAGAGCCCGACAGGGCCCAGTAGAGCCCGACAGAGCCCAGTAGAGCCCAGTAGAGCCCGTCAGAGCCCGACAGAGCCCGACAGAGCCCGACAGGGCCCGACAGGGCCCGACAGAGCCCGACAGGGCCCAGTAGAGCCCGACAGAGCCCGACAGAGCCCGACAGGGCCCGACAGAGCCCGACAGGGCCCGACAGGGCCCGACAGGGCCCAGTAGAGCCCGACAGAGCCCGACAGAGCCCGACAGAGCCCAGTAGAGCCCGACAGAGCCCGACAGAGCCCGACAGGGCCCGACAGGGCCCGACAGAGCCCGACAGAGCCCGACAGGGCCCGACAGGGCCCGACAGGGCCCAGTAGAGCCCGACAGAGCCCGACAGAGCCCGACAGAGCCCGACAGGGCCCGACAGGGCCCGACAGGGCCCAGTAGAGCCCGACAGAGCCCGACAGAGCCCGACAGGGCCCGACAGAGCCCGACAGGGCCCGACAGGGCCCGACAGGGCCCAGTAGAGCCCGACAGAGCCCGACAGAGCCCGACAGAGCCCGACAGGGCCCGACAGGGCCCGACAGGGCCCAGTAGAGCCCGACAGAGCCCGACAGAGCCCGACAGAGCCCGACAGGGCCCGACAGAGCCCGACAGAGCCTGACAGGGCCCGACAGGGCCCGACAGGGCCCGACAGAACCCGACAGGGCCCGACAGAGCCCGACAGGGCCCGACAGGGTACGACAGAGCCCGACAGGGCCCGACAGGGCCCAGTAGAGCCCGACAGAGCCCGACAGAGCCGGACAGAGCCCGACAGGGCCCGACAGGGCCCAGTAGAGCCCGACAGACCCCGACAGAGCCCGACAGAGCCCAGTAGAGCCCGACAGAGCCCGACAGAGCCCGACAGAACGCGACAGGGCCCAGTAGAGCCCGACAGAGCCCGACAGGGCCCGACAGAGCCCGACAGAGCCCGACAGAGCCCGACAGCGCCCGACAGGGCCCGACAGAGCCCGACAGAGCCCGACAGGGCCCGACAGAGCCCGACAGAGCCCGACAGGGCCCAGTAGAGCCCGACAGAGCCCAACAGGGCCCGACAGAGCCCGACAGAGCCCGACAGAGCCCGACAGGGCCCAGTAGAGCCCGACAGAGCCCGACAGAGTCCGACAGAGCCCGACAGGGCCCGGCAGAGTCCGACAGAGCCCGACAGCGCCCGACAGAGCCCGACAGAGCCCGACAGGGCCCGACAGAGCCCGACAGAGCCCGACAGGGCCCAGTAGAGCCCGACAGAGCCCGACAGAGCCCGACAGAGCCCGACAGAGCCCAGTAGAGCCCGACAGAGCCCGACAGAGCCCGACAGAGCCCGACAGGGCCCGACAGAGCCCGACAGGGCCCAGTAGAGCCCGACAGAGCCCGACAGAGCCCAGTAGAGCCCAGTAGAGCCCGACAGAGCCCGACAGAGCCCGACAGAGCCCGACAGGGCCCGACAGAGCCCGACAGCGCCCGACAGGGCCCGACAGGGCCCGACAGAGCCCGACAGGGCCCGACAGGACCCAGTAGAGCCCGACAGAGCCCGACAGGGCCCGACAGGGCCCGACAGAGCCCAGTAGAGCCCGACAGAGCCCGACAGAGCCCGACAGAACCCGACATGCCCGACAGAGCCCAGCAGAGCCCGACAGAGCCCATCAGGGCCCGACAGAGCCCGACAGGGCCCGACAGAGCCCGACAGAGCCCGACAGGGCCCAGTAGAGCCCGACAGAGACCGACAGAGCCCGACAGAGCCCAGTAGAGCCCGACAGAGCCCGACAGAGCCCGACAGAGCCCGACAGAGCCCGACAGGGCCCAGTAGAGCCCGACAGAGCCCGACAGAGCCCGACAGAGCCCGACAGAGCCCAGTAGAGCCCGACAGAGCCCGACAGAGCCCGACAGGGCCCGACAAGGCCCGACAGAGCCCAGTAGAGCCCGACAGAGCCCGACAGAGCCCGACAGGGCCCAGTAGAGCCCGACAGAGCCCGACAGGGCCCGACAGGGCCCGACAGAGCCCGACAGGGCCCGACAGAGCCCGACAGAGCCCGACAGGGCCCGACAGGGCCCAGTAGAGCCCGACAGAGCCCGACAGAGCCCGACAGAGCCCGACAGAGCCCGACAGGGCCCAGTAGAGCCCGACAGAGCCCGACAGAGCCCGACAGAGCCCAGTAGAGCCCAGTAGAGCCCGACAGAGCCCGACACAGCCCGACAGAGCCCGACAGAGCCCGACAGGGCCCGACAGAGCCCGACAGGGCCCGACAGAGCCCGACAGAGCCCGACAGAGCCCGACAGGGCCCAGTAGAGCCCGACAGAGCCCGACAGAGCCCGACAGAGCCCGACAGGGACCGACAGAGCCCGACAGAGCCCGACAGGGCCCGACAGGGCCCGACAGAGCCCGACAGAGCCCGACAGGGCCCGACAGAGCCCGACAGAGCCCGACAGGGCCCAGTAGAGCCCAGTAGAACCCGACAGAGCCCAGTAGAGCCCGACAGAGCCCGACAGAGCCCGACAGAGCCCGACAGGGCCCGACAGAGCCCGACAGGGCCCAGTAGAGCCCAACAGAGCCCGACAGAGCCCGACAGAGCCCAGTAGAGCCCGACAGAGCCCGACAGAGCCCGACAGGGCCCGACAGAGCCCGACAGAGCCCAGTAGAGCCCGACAGAGCCCGACAGGGCCCGACAGAGCCCGACAGAGCCCAGTAGAGCCCAGTAGAGCCCGACAGAGCCCGACAGAGCCCGACAGAGCCCGACAGAGCCCGACAGGGCCCGACAGAGCCCGACAGGGCCCAGTAGAGCCCGACAGAGCCCGACAGAGCCCGACAGAGCCCAGTAGAGCCCGACAGAGCCCGACAGAGCCCGACAGGGCCCGACAGGGCCCGACAGAGCCCGACAGAGCACGACAGGGCCCGACAGGGCCCGACAGGGCCCAGTAGAGCCCGACAGAGCCCGACAGAGCCCGACAGAGCCCGACAGGGCCCAGTAGAGCCCAATAGAGCCCGACAGAGCCCGACAGGGCCCGACAGGGCCCGACAGAGCCCGACAGAGCCCGACAGGGCCCGACAGGGCCCGACAGAGCCCAGTAGAGCCCGACAGAGCCCGACAGGGCCCGACAGGGCCCAGTAGAGCCCGACAGAGCCCGACAGAGCCCGACAGAGCCCGACAGGGCCCGACAGGGCCCGACAGAGCCCGACAGGGCCCGACAGAGCCCGACAGAGCCCGACAGGGCCCGACAGGGCCCAGTAGAGCCCGACAGAGCCCGACAGGGCCCAGTAGAGCCCGACAGAGCCCAGTAGAGCCCAGTAGAGCCCGTCAGAGCCCGACAGAGCCCGACAGAGCCCGACAGGGCCCGACAGGGCCCGACAGAGCCCGACAGGGCCCAGTAGAGCCCGACAGAGCCCGACAGAGCCCGACAGGGCCCGACAGAGCCCGACAGGGCCCGACAGGGCCCGACAGGGCCCAGTAGAGCCCGACAGAGCCCGACAGAGCCCGACAGAGCCCAGTAGAGCCCGACAGAGCCCGACAGAGCCCGACAGGGCCCGACAGGGCCCGACAGAGCCCGACAGAGCCCGACAGGGCCCGACAGGGCCCGACAGGGCCCAGTAGAGCCCGACAGGGCCCGACAGAGCCCGACAGAGCCCGACAGGGCCCGACAGGGCCCGACAGGGCCCAGTAGAGCCCGACAGAGCCCGACAGAGCCCGACAGGGCCCGACAGAGCCCGACAGGGCCCGACAGGGCCCGACAGAGCCCGACAGGGCCCGACAGGGTACGACAGAGCCCGACAGGGCCCGACAGGGCCCAGTAGAGCCCGACAGAGCCCGACAGAGCCGGACAGAGCCCGACAGGGCCCGACAGGGCCCAGTAGAGCCCGACAGACCCCGACAGAGCCCGACAGAGCCCAGTAGAGCCCGACAGAGCCCGACAGAGCCCGACAGAACGCGACAGGGCCCAGTAGAGCCCGACAGAGCCCGACAGGGCCCGACAGAGCCCGACAGAGCCCGACAGAGCCCGACAGCGCCCGACAGGGCCCGACAGAGCCCGACAGAGCCCGACAGGGCCCGACAGAGCCCGACAGAGCCCGACAGGGCCCAGTAGAGCCCGACAGAGCCCGACAGAGCCCGACAGAGCCCGACAGAGCCCGACAGAGCCCGACAGAGCCCAGTAGAGCCCGACAGAGCCCGACAGGGCCCGGCAGAGTCCGACAGAGCCCGACAGAGTCCGACAGAGCCCGACAGCGCCCGACAGAGCCCGACAGAGCCCGACAGGGCCCGACAGAGCCCGACAGAGCCCGACAGGGCCCAGTAGAGCCCGACAGAGCCCGACAGAGCCCGACAGAGCCCGACAGAGCCCAGTAGAGCCCGACAGAGCCCGACAGAGCCCGACAGAGCCCGACAGGGCCCGACAGAGCCCGACAGGGCCCAGTAGAGCCCGACAGAGCCCGACAGAGCCCAGTAGAGCCCAGTAGAGCCCGACAGAGCCCGACAGAGCCCGACAGAGCCCGACAGGGCCCGACAGAGCCCGACAGCGCCCGACAGGGCCCGACAGGGCCCGACAGAGCCCGACAGGGCCCGACACGGCCCAGTAGAGCCCGACAGAGCCTGACAGGGCCCGACAGGGCCCGACAGAGCCCAGTAGAGCCCGACAGAGCCCGACAGAGCCCGACAGAACCCGACATGCCCGACAGAGCCCAGCAGAGCCCGACAGAGCCCATCAGGGCCCGACAGAGCCCGACAGGGCCCGACAGAGCCCGACAGAGCCCGACAGGGCCCAGTAGAGCCCGACAGAGACCGACAGAGCCCGACAGAGCCCAGTAGAGCCCGACAGAGCCCGACAGAGCCCGACAGAGCCCGACAGAGCCCGACAGGGCCCAGTAGAGCCCGACAGAGCCCGACAGAGCCCGACAGAGCCCGACAGAGCCCAGTAGAGCCCGACAGAGCCCGACAGAGCCCGACAGGGCCCGACAAGGCCCGACAGAGCCCAGTAGAGCCCGACAGAGCCCGACAGAGCCCGACAGGGCCCAGTAGAGCCCGACAGAGCCCGACAGGGCCCGACAGGGCCCGACAGAGCCCGACAGGGCCCGACAGAGCCCGACAGAGCCCGACAGGGCCCGACAGGGCCCAGTAGAGCCCGACAGAGCCCGACAGAGCCCGACAGAGCCCGACAGAGCCCGACAGGGCCCAGTAGAGCCCGACAGAGCCCGACAGAGCCCGACAGAGCCCAGTAGAGCCCAGTAGAGCCCGACAGAGCCCGACACAGCCCGACAGAGCCCGACAGAGCCCGACAGGGCCCGACAGAGCCCGACAGGGCCCGACAGAGCCCGACAGAGCCCGACAGAGCCCGACAGGGCCCAGTAGAGCCCGACAGAGCCCGACAGAGCCCGACAGAGCCCGACAGGGACCGACAGAGCCCGACAGAGCCCGACAGGGCCCGACAGGGCCCGACAGAGCCCGACAGAGCCCGACAGGGCCCGACAGAGCCCGACAGAGCCCGACAGGGCCCAGTAGAGCCCAGTAGAACCCGACAGAGCCCAGTAGAGCCCGACAGAGCCCGACAGAGCCCGACAGAGCCCGACAGGGCCCGACAGAGCCCGACAGGGCCCAGTAGAGCCCAACAGAGCCCGACAGAGCCCGACAGAGCCCAGTAGAGCCCGACAGAGCCCGACAGAGCCCGACAGGGCCCGACAGAGCCCGACAGAGCCCAGTAGAGCCCGACAGAGCCCGACAGGGCCCGACAGAGCCCGACAGAGCCCAGTAGAGCCCAGTAGAGCCCGACAGAGCCCGACAGAGCCCGACAGAGCCCGACAGAGCCCGACAGGGCCCGACAGAGCCCGACAGGGCCCAGTAGAGCCCGACAGAGCCCGACAGAGCCCGACAGAGCCCAGTAGAGCCCGACAGAGCCCGACAGAGCCCGACAGGGCCCGACAGGGCCCGACAGAGCCCGACAGAGCACGACAGGGCCCGACAGGGCCCGACAGGGCCCAGTAGAGCCCGACAGAGCCCGACAGAGCCCGACAGAGCCCGACAGGGCCCAGTAGAGCCCAATAGAGCCCGACAGAGCCCGACAGGGCCCGACAGGGCCCGACAGAGCCCGACAGAGCCCGACAGGGCCCGACAGGGCCCGACAGAGCCCAGTAGAGCCCGACAGAGCCCGACAGGGCCCGACAGGGCCCAGTAGAGCCCGACAGAGCCCGACAGAGCCCGACAGAGCCCGACAGGGCCCGACAGGGCCCGACAGAGCCCGACAGGGCCCGACAGAGCCCGACAGAGCCCGACAGGGCCCGACAGGGCCCAGTAGAGCCCGACAGAGCCCGACAGAGCCCGACAGAGCCCGACAGGGCCCGACAGGGCCCAGTAGAGCCCGACAGAGCCCGACAGAGCCCGACAGAGCCCAGTAGAGCCCAGTAGAGCCCGACAGAGCCCGACACAGCCCGACAGAGCCCGACAGAGCCCGACAGGGCCCGACAGAGCCCGACAGGGCCCGACAGAGCCCGACAGAGCCCGACAGGGCCCAGTAGAGCCCGACAGAGCCCGACAGAGCCCGACAGAGCCCGACAGGGACCGACAGAGCCCGACAGGGCCCGACAGGGCCCGACAGAGCCCGACAGAGCCCGACAGAGCCCGACAGAGCCCGACAGGGCCCGACAGAGCCCGATAGGGCCCAGTAGAGCCCAACAGAGCCCGACAAAGCCCGACAGAGCCCGACAGAGCCCAGTAGAGCCCGACAGAGCTCGACAGAGCCCGACAGGGCCCGACAGAGCCCGACAGAGCCCAGTAGAGCCCGACAGAGCCCGACAGGGCCCGACAGAGCCCGACAGAGCCCAGTAGAGCCCAGTAGAGCCCGACAGAGCCCGACAGAGCCCGACAGAGCCCGACAGGGCCCGACAGAGCCCGACAGGGCCCGACAGGGCCCGACAGGGCCCAGTAGAGCCCGACAGAGCTCGACAGAGCCCGACAGGGCCCGACAGGGCCCGACAGAGCCCGACAGGGCCCGACAGGGCCCGACAGAGCCCAGTAGAGCCCGACAGAGCCCGACAGAGCCCGACAGAACCCGACAGAGCCCGACAGAGCCCAGCAGAGCCCGACAGAGCCCATCAGGGCCCGACAGGGCCCAGTAGAGCCCGACAGAGCCCGACAGAGCCCGACAGAGCCCAGTAGAGCCCGACAGAGCCCGACAGGGCCCGACAGAGCCCGACAGAGCCCGACAGAGCCCGACAGGGCCCGACAGAGCCCGTCAGGGCCCGACAGGGCCCGACAGGGCCCAGTAGAGCCCGACAGAACCCGACAGAGCACAGTAGAGCCCGACAAAGCCCGACAGGGCCCGACAGAGCCCGTCAGGGCCCGACAGGGCCCGACAGGGCCCAGTAGAGCCCGACAGAGCCCGACAGAACCCAGTAGAGCCCAGTAGAGCCCGACAGAGCCCGACAGAGCCCGACAGAGCCCGACAGGGCCCGACAGAGCCCGACAGAGCCCGACAGGGCCCAGTAGAGCCCGACAGAGCCCGACAGAGCCCGACAGGGCCCGACAGGGCCCGACAGGGCCCAGTAGAGCCCGATAGAGCCCGACAGAGCCCGACAGAGCCCGACAGGGCCCGACAGAGCCCGACAGAGCCCGACAGGGCTCGACAGGGCCCGACAGAGCCCGACAGGGCCCGATAGAGCCCGACAGGGCCCGACAGGGCCCGACAGAGCCCGACAGAGCCCGACAGGGCCCAGTAGAGCCCGACAGAGCCCAGTAGAGCCCAGTAGAGCCCGTCAGAGCCCGACAGAGCCCGACAGAGCCCGACAGGGCCCGACAGGGCCCGACAGAGCCCGACAGGGCCCAGTAGAGCCCGACAGAGCCCGACAGAGCCCGACAGGGCCCGACAGGGCCCGACAGGGCCCAGTAGAGCCCGACAGAGCCCGACAGAGCCCGACAGAGCCCAGTAGAGCCCGACAGAGCCCGACAGAGCCCGACAGGGCCCGACAGGGCCCGACAGAGCCCGACAGAGCCCGACAGGGCCCGACAGGGCCCGACAGGGCCCAGTAGAGCCCGACAGAGCCCGACAGAGCCCGACAGGGCCCGACAGGGCCCGACAGGGCCCAGTAGAGCCCGACAGAGCCCGACAGAGCCCGACAGGGCCCGACAGAGCCCGACAGGGCCCGACAGGGCCCGACAGGGCCCAGTAGAGCCCGACAGAGCCCGACAGAGCCCGACAGAGCCCGACAGGGCCCGACAGGGCCCGACAGGGCCCAGTAGAGCCCGACAGAGCCCGACAGAGCCCGACAGAGCCCGACAGGGCCCGACAGAGCCCGACAGAGCCTGACAGGGCCCGACAGGGCCCGACAGGGCCCGACAGAACCCGACAGGGCCCGACAGAGCCCGACAGGGCCCGACAGGGTACGACAGAGCCCGACAGGGCCCGACAGGGCCCAGTAGAGCCCGACAGAGCCCGACAGAGCCGGACAGAGCCCGACAGGGCCCGACAGGGCCCAGTAGAGCCCGACAGACCCCGACAGAGCCCGACAGAGCCCAGTAGAGCCCGACAGAGCCCGACAGAGCCCGACAGAACGCGCAGGGCCCAGTAGAGCCCGACAGAGCCCGACAGGGCCCGACAGAGCCCGACAGAGCCCGACAGAGCCCGACAGCGCCCGACAGGGCCCGACAGAGCCCGACAGAGCCCGACAGGGCCCGACAGAGCCCGACAGAGCCCGACAGGGCCCAGTAGAGCCCGACAGAGCCCAACAGGGCCCGACAGAGCCCGACAGAGCCCGACAGAGCCCGACAGGGCCCAGTAGAGCCCGACAGAGCCCGACAGAGTCCGACAGAGCCCGAAAGGGCCCGGCAGAGTCCGACAGAGCCCGACAGCGCCCGACAGAGCCCGACAGAGCCCGACAGGGCCCGACAGAGCCCGACAGAGCCCGACAGGGCCCAGTAGAGCCCGACAGAGCCCGACAGAGCCCGACAGAGCCCGACAGAGCCCAGTAGAGCCCGACAGAGCCCGACAGAGCCCGACAGAGCCCGACAGGGCCCGACAGAGCCCGACAGGGCCCAGTAGAGCCCGACAGAGCCCGACAGAGCCCAGTAGAGCCCAGTAGAGCCCGACAGAGCCCGACAGAGCCCGACAGAGCCCGACAGGGCCCGACAGAGCCCGACAGAGCCCGACAGGGCCCGACAGGGCCCGACAGAGCCCGACAGGGCCCGACAGGGCCCAGTAGAGCCCGACAGAGCCCGACAGGGCCCGACAGGGCCCGACAGAGCCCAGTAGAGCCCGACAGAGCCCGACAGAGCCCGACAGAACCCGACATGCCCGACAGAGCCCAGCAGAGCCCGACAGAGCCCATCAGGGCCCGACAGAGCCCGACAGGGCCCGACAGAGCCCGACAGAGCCCGACAGGGCCCAGTAGAGCCCGACAGAGACCGACAGAGCCCGACAGAGCCCAGTAGAGCCCGACAGAGCCCGACAGAGCCCGACAGAGCCCGACAGAGCCCGACAGGGCCCAGTAGAGCCCGACAGAGCCCGACAGAGCCCGACAGAGCCCAGTAGAGCCCGACAGAGCCCGACAGAGCCCGACAGGGCCCGACAAGGCCCGACAGAGCCCAGTAGAGCCCGACAGAGCCCGACAGAGCCCGACAGGGCCCAGTAGAGCCCGACAGAGCCCGACAGGGCCCGACAGGGCCCGACAGAGCCCGACAGGGCCCGACAGAGCCCGACAGAGCCCGACAGGGCCCGACAGGGCCCAGTAGAGCCCGACAGAGCCCGACAGAGCCCGACAGAGCCCGACAGAGCCCGACAGGGCCCAGTAGAGCCCGACAGAGCCCGACAGAGCCCGACAGAGCCCAGTAGAGCCCAGTAGAGCCCGACAGAGCCCGACACAGCCCGACAGAGCCCGACAGAGCCCGACAGGGCCCGACAGAGCCCGACAGGGCCCGACAGAGCCCGACAGAGCCCGACAGAGCCCGACAGGGCCCAGTAGAGCCCGACAGAGCCCGACAGAGCCCGACAGAGCCCGACAGGGACCGACAGAGCCCGACAGAGCCCGACAGGGCCCGACAGGGCCCGACAGAGCCCGACAGAGCCCGACAGGGCCCGACAGAGCCCGACAGAGCCCGACAGGGCCCAGTAGAGCCCAGTAGAACCCGACAGAGCCCAGTAGAGCCCGACAGAGCCCGACAGAGCCCGACAGAGCCCGACAGGGCCCGACAGAGCCCGACAGGGCCCAGTAGAGCCCAACAGAGCCCGACAGAGCCCGACAGAGCCCAGTAGAGCCCGACAGAGCCCGACAGAGCCCGACAGGGCCCGACAGAGCCCGACAGAGCCCAGTAGAGCCCGACAGAGCCCGACAGGGCCCGACAGAGCCCGACAGAGCCCAGTAGAGCCCAGTAGAGCCCGACAGAGCCCGACAGAGACCGACAGAGCCCGACAGAGCCCGACAGGGCCCGACAGAGCCCGACAGGGCCCAGTAGAGCCCGACAGAGCCCGACAGAGCCCGACAGAGCCCAGTAGAGCCCGACAGAGCCCGACAGAGCCCGACAGGGCCCGACAGGGCCCGACAGAGCCCGACAGAGCACGACAGGGCCCGACAGGGCCCGACAGGGCCCAGTAGAGCCCGACAGAGCCCGACAGAGCCCGACAGAGCCCGACAGGGCCCGACAGGGCCCGACAGGGCCCAGTAGAGCCCGACAGAGCCCGACAGAGCCCGACAGGGCCCGACAGGGCCCGACAGGGCCCAGTAGAGCCCGACAGAGCCCGACAGAGCCCGACAGAGCCCGACAGGGCCCGACAGGGCCCGACAGGGCCCAGTAGAGCCCGACAGAGCCCGACAGAGCCCGACAGAGCCCGACAGAGTCCGACAGAGCCCGACAGAGCCTGACAGGGCCCGACAGGGCCCGACAGGGCCCGACAGAACCCGACAGGGCCCGACAGAGCCCGACAGGGCCCGACAGGGTACGACAGAGCCCGACAGGGCCCGACAGGGCCCAGTAGAGCCCGACAGAGCCCGACAGAGCCCGACAGAGCCCGACAGGGCCCGACAGGGCCCAGTAGAGCCCGACAGACCCCGACAGAGCCCGACAGAGCCCAGTAGAGCCCGACAGAGCCCGACAGAGCCCGACAGAACCCGACAGGGCCCAGTAGAGCCCGACAGAGCCCGACAGGGCCCGACAGAGCCCGACAGAGCCCGACAGAGCCCGACAGCGCCCGACAGGGCCCGACAGAGCCCGACAGAGCCCGACAGGGCCCGACAGAGCCCGACAGAGCCCGACAGGGCCCAGTAGAGCCCGACAGAGCCCAACAGGGCCCGACAGAGCCCGACAGAGCCCGACAGAGCCCGACAGGGCCCAGTAGAGCCCGACAGAGCCCGACAGAGTCCGACAGAGCCCGACAGGGCCCGACAGAGTCCGACAGAGCCCGACAGCGCCCGACAGAGCCCGACAGAGCCCGACAGGGCCCGACAGAGCCCGACAGAGCCCGACAGGGCCCAGTAGAGCCCGACAGAGCCCGACAGAGCCCGACAGAGCCCGACAGAGCCCAGTAGAGCCCGACAGAGCCCGACAGAGCCCGACAGAGCCCGACAGGGCCCAGTAGAGCCCGACAGAGCCCGACAGAGCCCAGTAGAGCCCAGTAGAGCCCGACAGAGCCCGACAGAGCCCGACAGAGCCCGACAGAGCCCGACAGGGCCCGACAGAGCCCGACAGAGCCCGACAGGGCCCGACAGGGCCCGACAGAGCCCGACAGTGCCCGACAGGGCCCAGTAGAGCCCGACAGAGCCCGACAGAGCCCGACAGAGCCCGACAGGGCCCGACAGGGCCCGACAGAGCCCAGTAGAGCCCGACAGAGCCCGACAGAGCCCGACAGAACCCGACAGAGCCCGACAGAGCCCAGCAGAGCCCGACAGAGCCCATCAGGGCCCGACAGAGCCCGACAGGGCCCGACAGAGCCCGACAGAGCCCGACAGGGCCCAGTAGAGCCCGACAGAGACCGACAGAGCCCGACAGAGCCCAGTAGAGCCCGACAGAGCCCGACAGAGCCCGACAGAGCCCGACAGAGCCCGACAGGGCCCAGTAGAGCCCGACAGAGCCCGACAGAGCCCGACAGAGCCCAGTAGAGCCCGACAGAGCCCGACAGAGCCCGACAGGGCCCGACAGAGCCCGACAGAGCCCAGTAGAGCCCGACAGAGCCCGACAGAGCCCGACAGGGCCCAGTAGAGCCCGACAGAGCCCGACAGGGCCCGACAGGGCCCGACAGAGCCCGACAGGGCCCGACAGAGCCCGACAGAGCCCGACAGGGCCCGACAGGGCCCAGTAGAGCCCGACAGAGCCCGACAGAGCCCGACAGAGCCCGACAGAGCCCGACAGGGCCCAGTAGAGCCCGACAGAGCCCGACAGAGCCCGACAGAGCCCAGTAGAGCCCAGTAGAGCCCGACAGAGCCCGACACAGCCCGACAGAGCCCGACAGAGCCCGACAGGGCCCGACAGAGCCCGACAGGGCCCGACAGAGCCCGACAGAGCCCGACAGAGCCCGACAGGGCCCAGTAGAGCCCGACAGAGCCCGACAGAGCCCGACAGAGCCCGACAGGGACCGACAGAGCCCGACAGAGCCCGACAGGGCCCGACAGGGCCCGACAGAGCCCGACAGAGCCCGACAGGGCCCGACAGAGCCCGACAGAGCCCGACAGGGCCCAGTAGAGCCCAGTAGAACCCGACAGAGCCCAGTAGAGCCCGACAGAGCCCGACAGAGCCCGACAGAGCCCGACAGGGCCCGACAGAGCCCGACAGGGCCCAGTAGAGCCCAACAGAGCCCGACAGAGCCCGAAAGAGCCCAGTAGAGCCCGACAGAGCCCGACAGAGCCCGACAGGGCCCGACAGAGCCCGACAGAGCCCAGTAGAGCCCGACAGAGCCCGACAGGGCCCGACAGAGCCCGACAGAGCCCAGTAGAGCCCAGTAGAGCCCGACAGAGCCCGACAGAGACCGACAGAGCCCGACAGAGCCCGACAGGGCCCGACAGAGCCCGACAGGGCCCAGTAGAGCCCGACAGAGCCCGACAGAGCCCGACAGAGCCCAGTAGAGCCCGACAGAGCCCGACAGAGCCCGACAGGGCCCGACAGGGCCCGACAGAGCCCGACAGAGCACGACAGGGCCCGACAGGGCCCGACAGGGCCCAGTAGAGCCCGACAGAGCCCGACAGAGCCCGACAGAGCCCGACAGGGCCCGACAGGGCCCGACAGGGCCCAGTAGAGCCCGACAGAGCCCGACAGAGCCCGACAGGGCCCGACAGGGCCCGACAGGGCCCAGTAGAGCCCGACAGAGCCCGACAGAGCCCGACAGAGCCCGACAGGGCCCGACAGGGCCCGACAGGGCCCAGTAGAGCCCGACAGAGCCCGACAGAGCCCGACAGAGCCCGACAGAGTCCGACAGAGCCCGACAGAGCCTGACAGGGCCCGACAGGGCCCGACAGGGCCCGACAGAACCCGACAGGGCCCGACAGAGCCCGACAGGGCCCGACAGGGTACGACAGAGCCCGACAGGGCCCGACAGGGCCCAGTAGAGCCCGACAGAGCCCGACAGAGCCCGACAGAGCCCGACAGGGCCCGACAGGGCCCAGTAGAGCCCGACAGACCCCGACAGAGCCCGACAGAGCCCAGTAGAGCCCGACAGAGCCCGACAGAGCCCGACAGAACCCGACAGGGCCCAGTAGAGCCCGACAGAGCCCGACAGGGCCCGACAGAGCCCGACAGAGCCCGACAGAGCCCGACAGCGCCCGACAGGGCCCGACAGAGCCCGACAGAGCCCGACAGGGCCCGACAGAGCCCGACAGAGCCCGACAGGGCCCAGTAGAGCCCGACAGAGCCCAACAGGGCCCGACAGAGCCCGACAGAGCCCGACAGAGCCCGACAGGGCCCAGTAGAGCCCGACAGAGCCCGACAGAGTCCGACAGAGCCCGACAGGGCCCGACAGAGTCCGACAGAGCCCGACAGCGCCCGACAGAGCCCGACAGAGCCCGACAGGGCCCGACAGAGCCCGACAGAGCCCGACAGGGCCCAGTAGAGCCCGACAGAGCCCGACAGAGCCCGACAGAGCCCGACAGAGCCCAGTAGAGCCCGACAGAGCCCGACAGAGCCCGACAGAGCCCGACAGGGCCCAGTAGAGCCCGACAGAGCCCGACAGAGCCCAGTAGAGCCCAGTAGAGCCCGACAGAGCCCGACAGAGCCCGACAGAGCCCGACAGAGCCCGACAGGGCCCGACAGAGCCCGACAGAGCCCGACAGGGCCCGACAGGGCCCGACAGAGCCCGACAGTGCCCGACAGGGCCCAGTAGAGCCCGACAGAGCCCGACAGAGCCCGACAGAGCCCGACAGGGCCCGACAGGGCCCGACAGAGCCCAGTAGAGCCCGACAGAGCCCGACAGAGCCCGACAGAACCCGACAGAGCCCGACAGAGCCCAGCAGAGCCCGACAGAGCCCATCAGGGCCCGACAGAGCCCGACAGGGCCCGACAGAGCCCGACAGAGCCCGACAGGGCCCAGTAGAGCCCGACAGAGACCGACAGAGCCCGACAGAGCCCAGTAGAGCCCGACAGAGCCCGACAGAGCCCGACAGAGCCCGACAGAGCCCGACAGGGCCCAGTAGAGCCCGACAGAGCCCGACAGAGCCCGACAGAGCCCAGTAGAGCCCGACAGAGCCCGACAGAGCCCGACAGGGCCCGACAGAGCCCGACAGAGCCCAGTAGAGCCCGACAGAGCCCGACAGAGCCCGACAGGGCCCAGTAGAGCCCGACAGAGCCCGACAGGGCCCGACAGGGCCCGACAGAGCCCGACAGGGCCCGACAGAGCCCGACAGGGCCCGACAGAGCCCGACAGAGCCCGACAGGGCCCGACAGGGCCCAGTAGAGCCCGACAGAGCCCGACAGAGCCCGACAGAGCCCGACAGAGCCCGACAGGGCCCGACAGGGCCCAGTAGAGCCCGACAGAGCCCGACAGAGCCCGACAGAGCCCAGTAGAGCCCAGTAGAGCCCGACAGAGCCCGACAGAGCCCGACAGAGCCCGACAGAGCCCGACAGGGCCCGACAGAGCCCGACAGAGCCCGACAGAGCCCGACAGGGCCCAGTAGAGCCCGACAGAGCCCGACAGAGCCCGACAGGGCCCGACAGGGCCCGACAGGGCCCGACAGAGCCCGACAGGGCCCGACAGAGCCCGACAGAGCCCGACAGGGCCCAGTAGAGCCCAGTAGAACCCGACAGAGCCCAGTAGAGCCCGACAGAGCCCGACAGAGCCCGACAGAGCCCGACAGGGCCCGACAGAGCCCGACAGGGCCCAGTAGAGCCCAACAGAGCCCGACAAAGCCCGACAGAGCCCGACAGAGCCCAGTAGAGCCCGACAGAGCCCGACAGAGCCCGACAGAGCCCGACAGGGCCCGACAGAGCCCAGTAGAGCCCGACAGAGCCCGACAGGGCCCGACAGAGCCCGAAAGAGCCCAGTAGAGCCCAGTAGAGCCCGACAGAGCCCGACAGAGCCCGACAGAGCCCGACAGAGCCCGACAGGGCCCGACAGAGCCCGACAGGGCCCGACAGGGCCCGACAGAGCCCGACAGGGCCCGACAGGGCCCAGTAGAGCCTGACAGAGCCCGACAGAGCCCGACAGGGCCCGACAGGGCCCGACAGAGCCCGACAGGGCCCGACAGGGCCCGACAGAGACCAGTAGAGCCCGACAGAGCCCGAAAGAGCCCGACAGAGCCCGACAGAACCCGACAGAGCCCGACAGAGCCCAGCAGAGCCCAGTAGAGCCCGACAGAGCCCGACAGAGCCCGACAGGGCCCGACAGGGCCCGACAGGGCCCAGTAGAGCCCGACAGAGCCCGACAGAGCCCGACAGAGCCCGACAGGGCCCGACAGGGCCCGACAGGGCCCAGTAGAGCCCGACAGAGCCCGACAGAGCCCGACAGAGCCCGACAGGGCCCGACAGAGCCCGACAGAGCCCGACAGGGCCCGACAGAGCCCGACAGAGCCCGACAGGGCCCGACAGAGCCCGACAGAACCCGACAGAGCCCGACAGGGCCCAGTAGAGCCCGACAGAGCCCGACAGAGCCCGACAGAGCCCGACAGGGCCCGACAGAGCCCGACAGAGCCCGACAGGGCCCGACAGAACCCGACAGGGCCCAGTAGAGCCCGACAGAGCCCGAGAGGGCCCAACAGAGCCCGACAGAGCCCGACAGAGCCCGACAGCGCCCGACAGGGCCCGACAGAGCCCGACAGAGCCCGACAGGGCCCGACAGAGCCCGACAGAGCCCGACAGGGCCCAGTAGAGCCCGACAGAGCCCAACAGGGCCCGACAGAGCCCGACAGAGCCCGACAGAGCCCGACAGGGCCCAGTAGAGCCCGACAGAGCCCGACAGAGTCCGACAGAGCCCGACAGGGCCCGACAGAGTCCGACAGAGCCCGACAGCGCCCGACAGAGCCCGACAGAGCCCGACAGGGCCCGACAGAGCCCGACAGAGCCCGACAGGGCCCAGTAGAGCCCGACAGAGCCCGACAGAGCCCGACAGAGCCCAGTAGAGCCCGACAGAGCCCGACAGAGCCCGACAGAGCCCGACAGGGCCCGACAGAGCCCGACAGGGCCCAGTAGAGCCCGACAGAGCCCGACAGAGCCCAGTAGAGCCCAGTAGAGCCCGACAGAGCCCGACAGAGCCCGACAGAGCCCGACAGAGCCCGACAGGGCCCGACAGAGCCCGACAGAGCCCGACAGGGCCCGACAGGGCCCCACAGAGCCCGACAGTGCCCGACAGGGCCCAGTAGAGCCCGACAGAGCCCGACAGAGCCCGACAGAGCCCGACAGGGCCCGACAGGGCCCGACAGAGCCCAGTAGAGCCCGACAGAGCCCGACAGAGCCCGACAGAACCCGACAGAGCCCGACAGAGCCCAGCAGAGCCCGACAGAGCCCATCAGGGCCCGACAGAGCCCGACAGGGCCCGACAGAGCCCGACAGAGCCCGACAGGGCCCAGTAGAGCCCGACAGAGACCGACAGAGCCCGACAGAGCCCAGTAGAGCCCGACAGAGCCCGACAGAGCCCGACAGAGCCCGACAGAGCCCGACAGGGCCCAGTAGAGCCCGACAGAGCCCGACAGAGCCCGACAGAGCCCGACAGAGCCCAGTAGAGCCCGACAGAGCCCGACAGAGCCCGACAGGGCCCGACAGGGCCCGACAGAGCCCAGTAGAGCCCGACAGAGCCCGACAGAGCCCGACAGGGCCCAGTAGAGCCCGACAGAGCCCGACAGGGCCCGACAGGGCCCGACAGAGCCCGACAGGGCCCGACAGAGCCCGACAGGGCCCGACAGAGCCCGACAGAGCCCGACAGGGCCCGACAGGGCCCAGTAGAGCCCGACAGAGCCCGACAGAGCCCGACAGAGCCCGACAGAGCCCGACAGGGCCCGACAGGGCCCAGTAGAGCCCGACAGAGCCCGACAGAGCCCGACAGAGCCCAGTAGAGCCCAGTAGAGCCCGACAGAGCCCGACACAGCCCGACAGAGCCCGACAGAGCCCGACAGGGCCCGACAGAGCCCGACAGGGCCCGACAGAGCCCGACAGAGCCCGACAGAGCCCGACAGGGCCCAGTAGAGCCCGACAGAGCCCGACAGAGCCCGACAGAGCCCGACAGGGACCGACAGAGCCCGACAGAGCCCGACAGAGCCCGACAGGGCCCGACAGGGCCCGACAGGGCCCGACAGGGCCCGACAGAGCCCGACAGAGCCCGACAGGGCCCAGTAGAGCCCAGTAGAACCCGACAGAGCCCAGTATATCCCGACAGAGCCCGACAGAGCCCGACAGAGCCCGACAGGGCCCGACAGAGCCCGACAGGGCCCAGTAGAGCCCAACAGAGCCCGACAAAGCCCGACAGAGCCCGACAGAGCCCAGTAGAGCCCGACAGAGCCCGACAGAGCCCGACAGAGCCCGACAGGGCCCGACAGAGCCCAGTAGAGCCCGACAGAGCCCGACAGGGCCCGACAGAGCCCGACAGAGCCCAGTAGAGCCCAGTAGAGCCCGACAGAGCCCGACAGAGCCCGACAGAGCCCGACAGAGCCCGACAGGGCCCGACAGAGCCCGACAGGGCCCGACAGGGCCCGACAGAGCCCGACAGGGCCCGACAGGGCCCAGTAGAGCCTGACAGAGCCCGACAGAGCCCGACAGGGCCCGACAGGGCCCGACAGAGACCAGTAGAGCCCGACAGAGCCCGAAAGAGCCCGACAGAGCCCGACAGAACCCGACAGAGCCCGACAGAGCCCAGCAGAGCCCAGTAGAGCCCAGTAGAGCCCGACAGAGCCCGACAGAGCCCGACAGAGCCCGACAGGGCCCGACAGAGCCCGACAGGGCCCAGTAGAGCCCGACAGAGCCCGACAGAGCCCGACAGGGCCCGACAGGGCCCGACAGGGCCCGACAGAGCCCGACAGGGCCCGATAGAGCCCGACAGGGCCCGACAGAGCCCGACAGAGCCCGACAGGGCACGACAGAGCCCGACAGAGCCCGACAGGGCCCGACAGGGCCCGACAGAGCCCGACAGGGCCCGATAGAGCCCGACAGGGCCCGACAGAGCCCGACAGAGCCCGACAGGGCACGACAGAGCCCGACAGAGCCCGACAGGGCCCGACAGAGCCCGACAGAGCCCGACAGAGCCCGACAGGGCCCAGTAGAGCCCGACAGAGCCCAGTAGAGCCCAGTAGAGCCTGTCAGAGCCCGACAGAGCCCGACAGAGCCCGACAGGGCCCGACAGGGCCCGACAGGGCCCAGTAGAGCCCGACAGAGCCCGACAGGGCCCGACAGAGCCCGACAGAGCCCGACAGGGCCCAGTAGAGCCCGACAGAGCCCGACAGGGCCCGACAGGGCCCGACAGAGCCCGACAGGGCCCAGTAGAGCCCGACAGAGCCCGACAGAGCCCGACAGAGCCCAGTAGAGCCCGACAGAGCCCGACAGGGCCCGACAGGGCCCGACAGGGCCCGACAGAGCCCAGTAGAGCCCGACAGAGCCCGACAGAGCCCGACAGAGCCCGACAGAGCCCGACAGGGCCCGACAGGGCCCGACAGGGCCCAGTAGAGCCCGACAGAGCCCGACAGAGCCCGACAGAGCCCGACAGGGCCCGACAGGGCCCGACAGGGCCCGACAGAGCCCAGTAGAGCCCGACAGAGCCCGACAGAGCCCGACAGAGCCCGACAGGGCCCGACAGGGCCCGACAGGGCCCAGTAGAGCCCGACAGAGCCCGACAGAGCCCGACAGAGCCCGACAGGGCCCGACAGAGCCCGACAGAGCCCGACAGGGCCCGACAGGGCCCGACAGAGCCCGACAGGGCCCGACAGAGCCCGACAGGGCCCGACAGAGCCCGACAGAGCCCGACAGGGCCCGACAGGGCCCAGTAGAGCCCGACAGAGCCCGACAGAGCCCGACAGAACCCGACAGGGCCCGACAGGGCCCAGTAGAGCCCGACAGACCCCGACAGAGCCCGACAGAGCCCAGTAGAGCCCAGTAGAGCCCGACAGAGCCCGACACAGCCCGACAGAGCCCGACAGAGCCCGACAGGGCCCGACAGAGCCCGACAGAGCCCGACAGGGCCCGACAGAGCCCGACAGAGCCCGACAGGGCCCAGTAGCGCCCGACAGAGCCCGACAGAGCCCGACAGAACCCGACAGGGCCCAGTAGAGCCCGACAGAGCCCGACAGGGCCCGACAGAGCCCGACAGAGCCCGACAGAGCCCGACAGCGCCCGACAGGGCCCAGTAGAGCCCGACAGAGCCCGACAGAGCCCGACAGGGCCCGACAGAGCCCGACAGAGCCCGACAGAGCCCAACAGGGCCCGACAGAGCCCGACAGAGCCCGACAGAGCCCGACAGGGCCCAGTAGAGCCCGACAGAGCCCGACAGAGCCCTACAGAGCCCGACAGGGCCCGACAGAGTCCGACAGAGCCCGACAGCGCCCGACAGAGCCCGACAGAGCCCGACAGGGCCCGACAGAGCCCGACAGAGCCCGACAGGGCCCAGTAGAGCCCGACAGAGCCCGACAGAGCCCGACAGAGCCCGACAGAGCCCAGTAGAGCCCGACAGAGCCCGACAGAGCCCGACAGAGCCCGACAGGGCCCGACAGAGCCCGACAGGGCCCAGTAGAGCCCAACAGAGCCCGACAGAGCCCGACAGAGCCCAGTAGAGCCCGACAGAGCCCGACAGAGCCCGACAGGGCCCGACAGAGCCCGACAGAGCCCAGTAGAGCCCGACAGAGCCCGACAGGGCCCGACAGAGCCCGACAGAGCCCAGTAGAGCCCAGTAGAGCCCGACAGAGCCCGACAGAGCCCGACAGAGCCCGACAGAGCCCGACAGGGCCCGACAGAGCCCGACAGGGCCCAGTAGAGCCCGACAGAGCCCGACAGAGCCCGACAGAGCCCAGTAGAGCCCGACAGAGCCCGACAGAGCCCGACAGGGCCCGACAGGGCCCGACAGAGCCCGACAGAGCACGACAGGGCCCGACAGGGCCCGACAGGGCCCAGTAGAGCCCGACAGAGCCCGACAGAGCCCGACAGGGCCCGACAGGGCCCGACAGGGCCCAGTAGAGCCCGACAGAGCCCGACAGAGCCCGACAGGGCCCGACAGGGCCCGACAGGGCCCAGTAGAGCCCGACAGAGCCCGACAGAGCCCGACAGAGCCCGACAGGGCCCGACAGGGCCCGACAGGGCCCAGTAGAGCCCGACAGAGCCCGACAGAGCCCGACAGAGCCCGACAGGGCCCGACAGAGCCCGACAGAGCCTGACAGGGCCCGACAGGGCCCGACAGGGCCCGACAGAACCCGACAGGGCCCGACAGAGCCCGACAGGGCCCGACAGGGTACGACAGAGCCCGACAGGGCCCGACAGGGCCCAGTAGAGCCCGACAGAGCCCGACAGAGCCCGACAGAGCCCGACAGGGCCCGACAGGGCCCAGTAGAGCCCGACAGACCCCGACAGAGCCCGACAGAGCCCAGTAGAGCCCGACAGAGCCCGACAGAGCCCGACAGAACCCGACAGGGCCCAGTAGAGCCCGACAGAGCCCGACAGGGCCCGACAGAGCCCGACAGAGCCCGACAGAGCCCGACAGCGCCCGACAGGGCCCGACAGAGCCCGACAGAGCCCGACAGGGCCCGACAGAGCCCGACAGAGCCCGACAGGGCCCAGTAGAGCCCGACAGAGCCCAACAGGGCCCGACAGAGCCCGACAGAGCCCGACAGAGCCCGACAGGGCCCAGTAGAGCCCGACAGAGCCCGACAGAGTCCGACAGAGCCCGACAGGGCCCGACAGAGTCCGACAGAGCCCGACAGCGCCCGACAGAGCCCGACAGAGCCCGACAGGGCCCGACAGAGCCCGACAGAGCCCGACAGGGCCCAGTAGAGCCCGACAGAGCCCGACAGAGCCCGACAGAGCCCGACAGAGCCCAGTAGAGCCCGACAGAGCCCGACAGAGCCCGACAGAGCCCGACAGGGCCCAGTAGAGCCCGACAGAGCCCGACAGAGCCCAGTAGAGCCCAGTAGAGCCCGACAGAGCCCGACAGAGCCCGACAGAGCCCGACAGAGCCCGACAGGGCCCGACAGAGCCCGACAGAGCCCGACAGGGCCCGACAGGGCCCGACAGAGCCCGACAGTGCCCGACAGGGCCCAGTAGAGCCCGACAGAGCCCGACAGAGCCCGACAGAGCCCGACAGGGCCCGACAGGGCCCGACAGAGCCCAGTAGAGCCCGACAGAGCCCGACAGAGCCCGACAGAACCCGACAGAGCCCGACAGAGCCCAGCAGAGCCCGACAGAGCCCATCAGGGCCCGACAGAGCCCGACAGGGCCCGACAGAGCCCGACAGAGCCCGACAGGGCCCAGTAGAGCCCGACAGAGACCGACAGAGCCCGACAGAGCCCAGTAGAGCCCGACAGAGCCCGACAGAGCCCGACAGAGCCCGACAGAGCCCGACAGGGCCCAGTAGAGCCCGACAGAGCCCGACAGAGCCCGACAGAGCCCGACAGAGCCCAGTAGAGCCCGACAGAGCCCGACAGAGCCCGACAGGGCCCGACAGGGCCCGACAGAGCCCAGTAGAGCCCGACAGAGCCCGACAGAGCCCGACAGGGCCCAGTAGAGCCCGACAGAGCCCGACAGGGCCCGACAGGGCCCGACAGAGCCCGACAGGGCCCGACAGAGCCCGACAGGGCCCGACAGAGCCCGACAGAGCCCGACAGGGCCCGACAGGGCCCAGTAGAGCCCGACAGAGCCCGACAGAGCCCGACAGAGCCCGACAGGGCCCGACAGGGCCCAGTAGAGCCCGACAGAGCCCGACAGAGCCCGACAGAGCCCAGTAGAGCCCAGTAGAGCCCGACAGAGCCCGACGCAGCCCGACAGAGCCCGACAGAGCCCGACAGGGCCCGACAGAGCCCGACAGGGCCCGACAGAGCCCGACAGAGCCCGACAGAGCCCGACAGGGCCCAGTAGAGCCCGAAAGAGCCCGACAGAGCCCGACAGAGCCCGACAGGGACCGACAGAGCCCGACAGAGCCCGACAGGGCCCGACAGGGCCCGACAGGGCCCGACAGAGCCCGACAGGGCCCGACAGAGCCCGACAGAGCCCGACAGGGCCCAGTAGAGCCCAGTAGAACCCGACAGAGCCCAGTAGAGCCCGACAGAGCCCGACAGAGCCCGACAGAGCCCGACAGGGCCCGACAGAGCCCGACAGGGCCCAGTAGAGCCCAACAGAGCCCGACAAAGCCCGACAGAGCCCGACAGAGCCCAGTAGAGCCCGACAGAGCCCGACAGAGCCCGACAGAGCCCGACAGGGCCCGACAGAGCCCAGTAGAGCCCGACAGAGCCCGACAGGGCCCGACAGAGCCCGACAGAGCCCAGTAGAGCCCAGTAGAGCCCGACAGAGCCCGACAGAGCCCGACAGAGCCCGACAGAGCCCGACAGGGCCCGACAGAGCCCGACAGGGCCCGACAGGGCCCGACAGAGCCCGACAGGGCCCGACAGGGCCCAGTAGAGCCTGACAGAGCCCGACAGAGCCCGACAGGGCCCGACAGGGCCCGACAGAGCCCGACAGGGCCCGACAGGGCCCGACAGAGACCAGTAGAGCCCGACAGAGCCCGAAAGAGCCCGACAGAGCCCGACAGAACCCGACAGAGCCCGACAGAGCCCAGCAGAGCCCAGTAGAGCCCGACAGAGCCCGACAGAGCCCGACAGGGCCCGACAGGGCCCGACAGGGCCCAGTAGAGCCCGACAGAGCCCGACAGAGCCCGACAGAGCCCGACAGGGCCCGACAGGGCCCGACAGGGCCCAGTAGAGCCCGACAGAGCCCGACAGAGCCCGACAGAGCCCGACAGGGCCCGACAGAGCCCGACAGAGCCTGACAGGGCCCGACAGGGCCCGACAGGGCCCGACAGAACCCGACAGGGCCCGACAGAGCCCGACAGGGCCCGACAGGGTACGACAGAGCCCGACAGGGCCCGACAGGGCCCAGTAGAGCCCGACAGAGCCCGACAGAGCCCGACAGAGCCCGACAGGGCCCGACAGGGCCCAGTAGAGCCCGACAGACCCCGACAGAGCCCGACAGAGCCCAGTAGAGCCCGACAGAGCCCGACAGAGCCCGACAGAACCCGACAGGGCCCAGTAGAGCCCGACAGAGCCCGACAGGGCCCGACAGAGACCGACAGAGCCCGACAGAGCCCGACAGCGCCCGACAGGGCCCGACAGAGCCCGACAGAGCCCGACAGGGCCCGACAGAGCCCGACAGAGCCCGACAGGGCCCAGTAGAGCCCGACAGAGCCCAACAGGGCCCGACAGAGCCCGACAGAGCCCGACAGAGCCCGACAGGGCCCAGTAGAGCCCGACAGAGCCCGACAGAGTCCGACAGAGCCCGACAGGGCCCGACAGAGTCCGACAGAGCCCGACAGCGCCCGACAGAGCCCGACAGAGCCCGACAGGGCCCGACAGAGCCCGACAGAGCCCGACAGGGCCCAGTAGAGCCCGACAGAGCCCGACAGAGCCCGACAGAGCCCGACAGAGCCCAGTAGAGCCCGACAGAGCCCGACAGAGCCCGACAGAGCCCGACAGGGCCCAGTAGAGCCCGACAGAGCCCGACAGAGCCCAGTAGAGCCCAGTAGAGCCCGACAGAGCCCGACAGAGCCCGACAGAGCCCGACAGAGCCCGACAGGGCCCGACAGAGCCCGACAGAGCCCGACAGGGCCCGACAGGGCCCGACAGAGCCCGACAGTGCCCGACAGGGCCCAGTAGAGCCCGACAGAGCCCGACAGAGCCCGACAGAGCCCGACAGGGCCCGACAGGGCCCGACAGAGCCCAGTAGAGCCCGACAGAGCCCGACAGAGCCCGACAGAACCCGACAGAGCCCGACAGAGCCCAGCAGAGCCCGACAGAGCCCATCAGGGCCCGACAGAGCCCGACAGGGCCCGACAGAGCCCGACAGAGCCCGACAGGGCCCAGTAGAGCCCGACAGAGACCGACAGAGCCCGACAGAGCCCAGTAGAGCCCGACAGAGCCCGACAGAGCCCGACAGAGCCCGACAGAGCCCGACAGGGCCCAGTAGAGCCCGACAGAGCCCGACAGAGCCCGACAGAGCCCGACAGAGCCCAGTAGAGCCCGACAGAGCCCGACAGAGCCCGACAGGGCCCGACAGGGCCCGACAGAGCCCAGTAGAGCCCGACAGAGCCCGACAGAGCCCGACAGGGCCCAGTAGAGCCCGACAGAGCCCGACAGGGCCCGACAGGGCCCGACAGATCCCGACAGGGCCCGACAGAGCCCGACAGAGCCCGACAGGGCCCGACAGGGCCCAGTAGAGCCCGACAGAGCCCGACAGAGCCCGACAGAGCCCGACAGAGCCCGACAGGGCCCGACAGGGCCCAGTAGAGCCCGACAGAGCCCGACAGAGCCCGACAGAGCCCAGTAGAGCCCAGTAGAGCCCGACAGAGCCCGACACAGCCCGACAGAGCCCGACAGAGCCCGACAGGGCCCGACAGAGCCCGACAGGGCCCGACAGAGCCCGACAGAGCCCGACAGAGCCCGACAGGGCCCAGTAGAGCCCGACAGAGCCCGACAGAGCCCGACAGGGACCGACAGAGCCCGACAGAGCCCGACAGAGCCCGACAGGGCCCGACAGAGCCCGACAGGGCCCGACAGAGCCCGACAGAGCCCGACAGGGCCCAGTAGAGCCCAGTAGAACCCGACAGAGCCCAGTAGAGCCCGACAGAGCCCGACAGAGCCCGACAGAGCCCGACAGGGCCCGACAGAGCCCGACAGGGCCCAGTAGAGCCCAACAGAGCCCGACAAAGCCCGACAGAGCCCGACAGAGCCCAGTAGAGCCCGACAGAGCCCGACAGAGCCCGACAGAGCCCGACAGGGCCCGACAGAGCCCAGTAGAGCCCGACAGAGCCCGACAGGGCCCGACAGAGCCCGACAGAGCCCAGTAGAGCCCAGTAGAGCCCGACAGAGCCCGACAGAGCCCGACAGAGCCCGACAGAGCCCGACAGGGCCCGACAGAGCCCGACAGGGCCCGACAGGGCCCGACAGAGCCCGACAGGGCCCGACAGGGCCCAGTAGAGCCTGACAGAGCCCGACAGAGCCCGACAGGGCCCGACAGGGCCCGACAGAGACCAGTAGAGCCCGACAGAGCCCGAAAGAGCCCGACAGAGCCCGACAGAACCCGACAGAGCCCGACAGAGCCCAGCAGAGCCCAGTAGAGCCCAGTAGAGCCCGACAGAGCCCGACAGAGCCCGACAGAGCCCGACAGGGCCCGACAGAGCCCGACAGGGCCCAGTAGAGCCCGACAGAGCCCGACAGAGCCCGACAGGGCCCGACAGGGCCCGACAGGGCCCGACAGAGCCCGACAGGGCCCAGTAGAGCCCGATAGAGCCCGACAGAGCCCGACAGAGCCCGACAGGGCCCGACAGAGCCCGACAGAGCCCGACAGGGCTCGACAGGGCCCGACAGAGCCCGACAGGGCCCGATAGAGCCCGACAGGGCCCGACAGAGCCCGACAGAGCCCGACAGGGCACGACAGAGCCCGACAGAGCCCGACAGGGCCCGACAGAGCCCGACAGAGCCCGACAGAGCCCGACAGAGCCCGACAGGGCCCAGTAGAGCCCGACAGAGCCCAGTAGAGCCCAGTAGAGCCTGTCAGAGCCCGACAGAGCCCGACAGAGCCCGACAGGGCCCGACAGGGCCCGACAGGGCCCAGTAGAGCCCGACAGAGCCCGACAGGGCCCGACAGAGCCCGACAGAGCCCGACAGGGCCCAGTAGAGCCCGACAGAGCCCGACAGAGCCCGACAGAGCCCGACAGGGCCCGACAGAGCCCGACAGAGCCCGACAGGGCCCGACAGGGCCCGACAGAGCCCGACAGGGCCCGACAGAGCCCGACAGAGCCCGACAGAGCCCGACAGGGCCCCACAGAGCCCGAAAGAGCCCGACAGGGCCCAGTAGAGCCCGACAGAGCCCGACAGAGCCCGACAGAGCCCAGTAGAGCCCGACAGAGCCCGACAGAGCCCGACAGAGCCCGACAGAGCCCGACAGGGCCCGACAGGGCCCGACAGGGCCCGACAGAGCCCGACAGGGCCCAGTAGAGCCCGACAGAGCCCGACAGAGCCCGACAGAGCCCAGTAGAGCCCGACAGAGCCCGACAGGGCCCGACAGAGCCCGACAGAGCCCGACAGGGCCCGACAGGGCCCGACAGGGCCCAGTAGAGCCCGACAGAGACCGACAGAGCCCGACAGAGCCCGACAGGGCCCGACAGGGCCCGACAGGGCCCGACAGAGCCCAGTAGAGCCCGACAGAGCCCGACAGAGCCCGACAGGGCCCGACAGGGCCCGACAGGGCCCAGTAGAGCCCGACAGAGCCCGACAGAGCCCGACAGAGCCCGACAGGGCCCGACAGAGCCCGACAGAGCCCGACAGGGCCCGACAGGGCCCGACAGAGCCCGACAGGGCCCGACAGAGCCCGACAGGGCCCGACAGGGTACGACAGAGCCCGACAGGGCCCGACAGGGCCCAGTAGAGCCCGACAGAGCCCGACAGAGCCCGACAGAACCCGACAGGGCCCGACAGGGCCCAGTAGAGCCCGACAGACCCCGACAGAGCCCGACAGAGCCCAGTAGAGCCCAGTAGAGCCCGACAGAGCCCGACACAGCCCGACAGAGCCCGACAGAGCCCGACAGGGCCCGACAGAGCCCGACAGAGCCCGACAGGGCCCGACAGAGCCCGACAGAGCCCGACAGGGCCCAGTAGCGCCCGACAGAGCCCGACAGAGCCCGACAGAACCCGACAGGGCCCAGTAGAGCCCGACAGAGCCCGACAGGGCCCGACAGAGCCCGACAGAGCCCGACAGAGCCCGACAGCGCCCGACAGGGCCCAGTAGAGCCCGACAGAGCCCGACAGAGCCCGACAGGGCCCGACAGAGCCCGACAGAGCCCGACAGAGCCCAACAGGGCCCGACAGAGCCCGACAGAGCCCGACAGAGCCCGACAGGGCCCAGTAGAGCCCGACAGAGCCCGACAGAGCCCGACAGAGCCCGACAGGGCCCGACAGAGTCCGACAGAGCCCGACAGCGCCCGACAGAGCCCGACAGAGCCCGACAGGGCCCGACAGAGCCCGACAGAGCCCGACAGGGCCCAGTAGAGCCCGACAGAGCCCGACAGAGCCCGACAGAGCCCGACAGAGCCCAGTAGAGCCCGACAGAGCCCGACAGAGCCCGACAGAGCCCGACAGGGCCCGACAGGGCCCGACAGAGCCCGACAGGGCCCAGTAGAGCCCGACAGAGCCCGACAGAGCCCGACAGAGCCCGACAGAGCCCAGTAGAGCCCGACAGAGCCCGACAGAGCCCGACAGGGCCCGACAGGGCCCGACAGAGCCCGACAGAGCCCAGTAGAGCCCGACAGAGCCCGACAGAGCCCGACAGAGCCCGACAGGGCCCGACAGGGCCCAGTAGAGCCCGACAGAGCCCGACAGAGCCCGACAGAGCCCGACAGGGCCCGACAGGGCCCGACAGAGCCCGACAGGGCCCGACAGGGCACGACAGAGCCCGACAGGGCCCGACAGGGCCCAGTAGAGCCCGACAGAGCCCGACAGAGCCCGACAGAGCCCAGTAGAGCCCAGTAGAGCCCGACAGAGCCCGACACAGCCCGACAGAGCCCGACAGAGCCCGACAGGGCCCGACAGAGCCCGACAGGGCCCGACAGAGCCCGACAGAGCCCGACAGAGCCCGACAGGGCCCAGTAGAGCCCGACAGAGCCCGACAGAGCCCGACAGAGCCCGACAGGGACCGACAGAGCCCGACAGAGCCCGACAGGGCCCGACAGGGCCCGACAGAGCCCGACAGAGCCCGACAGGGCCCGACAGGGCCCGACAGAGCCCGACAGAGCCCGACAGGGCCCGACAGAGCCCGACAGGGCCCAGTAGAGCCCGACAGAGCCCGACAAAGCCCGACAGAGCCCGACAGAGCCCAGTAGAGCCCGACAGAGCCCGACAGAGCCCGACAGGGCCCGACAGAGCCCGACAGAGCCCAGTAGAGCCCGACAGAGCCCGTCAGGGCCCGACAGGGCCCGACAGAGCCCAGTAGAGCCCGACAGAGCCCGACAGAGCCCGACAGAACCCGACAGAGCCCGACAGAGCCCAGCAGAGCCCGACAGAGCCCATCAGGGCCCGACAGGGCCCAGTAGAGCCCGACAGAGCCCGACAAAGCCCGACAGAGCCCGACAGAGCCCAGTAGAGCCCGACAGAGCCCGACAGGGCCCGACAGAGCCCGACAGAGCCCAGTAGAGCCCGACAGAGCCCGTCAGGGCCCGACAGGGCCCGACAGGTCCCAGTAGAGCCCGACAGAGCCCGACAGAGCCCAGTAGAGCCCAGTAGAGCCCGACAGAGCCCGACAGAGCCCGACAGAGCCCGACAGGGCCCGACAGAGCCCGACAGAGCCCGACAGGGCCCGACAGGGCCCGACAGGGCCCAGTAGAGCCCGACAGAGCCCGACAGGGCCCGACAGAGCCCGACAGAGCCCGACAGGGCCCGAGAGAGCCCGACAGAGCCCGACAGGGCCCAGTAGAGCCCGACAGAGCCCGACAGAGCCCGACAGAGCCCGACAGGGCCCGACAGAGCCCGACAGAGCCCGACAGGGCCCGACAGAGCCCGACAGGGCCCGACAGAGCCCGACAGAGCCCCACAGAGCCCGACAGGGCCCCACAGAGCCCGAAAGAGCCCGACAGGGCCCAGTAGAGCCCGACAGAGCCCGACAGAGCCCGACAGAGCCCAGTAGAGCCCGACAGAGCCCGACAGAGCCCGACAGGGCCCGACAGGACCCGACAGAGCCCGACAGAGCCCGACAGAGCCCGACAGGGCCCAGTAGAGCCCGACATAGCCCGACAGAGCCCGACAGAGCCCGACAGAGCCCAGTAGAGCCCGACAGAGCCCGACAGAGCCCGACAGGGCCCGACAGGGCCCGACAGAGCCCGACAGAGCCCGACAGGGCCCGACAGGGCCCGACAGGGCCCAGTAGAGCCCGACAGAGCCCGACAGGGCCCGACAGGGCCCGACAGGGCCCGACAGGGCCCGACAGAGCCCGACAGAGCCCGACAGGGCCCGACAGGGCCCGACAGAGCCCGACAGGGCCCGACAGGGCCCAGTAGAGCCCGACAGAGCCCGACAGAGCCCGACAGAGCCCGACAGAGCCCGACAGAGCCCGACAGGGCCCAGTAGAGCCCGACAGAGCCCGACAGAGCCCGACAGAGCCCAGTAGAGCCCAGTAGAGCCCGACAGAGCCCGACAGGGCCCGACAGAGCCCGACAGAGCCCGACAGGGCCCGACAGAGCCCGACAGGGCCCGACAGAGCCCGACAGGGACCGACAGAGCCCGACAGAGCCCGACAGGGCCCGACAGGGCCCGACAGAGCCCGACAGGGCCCGACAGAGCCCGACAGAGCCCGACAGAGCCCGACAGGGCCCAGTAGAGCCCAGTAGAACCCGACAGAGCCCAGTAGAGCCCGACAGAGCCCGACAGAGCCCGACAGAGCCCGACAGGGCCCGACAGAGCCCGACAGGGCCCAGTAGAGCCCAACAGAGCCCGACAAAGCCCGACAGAGCCCGACAGAGCCCAGTAGAGCCCAGTAGAGCCCGACAGAGCCCGAAAGGGCCCGACAGAGCCCGACAGAAACCAGTAGAGCCCGACAGAGCCCGTCAGGGCCCGACAGGGCCCGACAGAGCCCAGTAGAGCCCGACAGAGCCCGACAGAGCCCGACAGAGCCCGACAGAGCCCGACAGGGCCCAGTAGATCCCGACAGAGCCCGACAGAGCCCGACAGAGCCCGACAGGGACCGACAGAGCCCGACAGAGCCCGACAGGGCCCGACAGGGCCCGACAGAGCCCGACAGAGCCCGACAGGGCCCGACAGAGCCCGACAGAGCCCGACAGAGCCCGACAGGGCCCAGTAGAGCCCAGTAGAACCCGACAGAGCCCAGTAGAGCCCGACAGAGCCCGACAGAGCCCGACAGAGCCCGACAGGGCCCGACAGAGCCCGACAGGGCCCAGTAGAGCCCAACAGAGCCCGACAAAGCCCGACAGAGCCCGACAGAGCCCAGTAGAGCCCAGTAGAGCCCGACAGAGCCCGACAGGGCCCGACAGAGCCCGACAGAGCCCAGTAGAGCCCGACAGAGCCCGTCAGGGCCCGACAGGGCCCGACAGAGCCCAGTAGAGCCCGACAGAGCCCGACAGAGCCCGACAGAGCCCGACAGAACCCGACAGAGCCCGACAGGGCCCGACAGGGCCCAGTAGAGCCCGACAGAGCCCGACAGAGCCCGACAGAGCCCGACAGGGCCCGATAGGGCCCGACAGAGCCCAGTAGAGCCCGACAGAGCCCGACAGAGCCCGACAGAACCCGACAGAGCCCGACAGAGCCCAGCAGAGCCCGACAGAGCCCATCAGGGCCCGACAGGGCCCAGTAGAGCCCGACAGAGCCCGACAAAGCCCGACAGAGCCCGACAGAGCCCAGTAGAGCCCGACAGAGCCCGACAGGGCCCGACAGAGCCCGACAGAGCCCAGTAGAGCCCGACAGAGCCCGTCAGGGCCCGACAGGGCCCGACAGGTCCCAGTAGAGCCCGACAGAGCCCGACAGAGCCCAGTAGAGCCCAGTAGAGCCCGACAGAGCCCGACAGAGCCCGACAGAGCCCGACAGGGCCCGACAGAGCCCGACAGAGCCCGACAGGGCCCGACAGGGCCCGACAGGGCCCGACAGGGCCCGACAGAGCCCGACAGAGCCCGACAGGGCCCGACAGGGCCCGACAGAGCCCGACAGGGCCCGACAGAGCCCGACAGGGCCCGACAGGGCCCAGTAGAGCCCGACAGAGCCCGACAGAGCCCGACAGAGCCCGACAGAGCCCGACAGGGCCCAGTAGAGCCCGACAGAGCCCGACAGAGCCCGACAGAGCCCAGTAGAGCCCAGTAGAGCCCGACAGAGCCCGACAGGGCCCGACAGAGCCCGACAGAGCCCGACAGGGCCCGACAGAGCCCGACAGGGCCCGACAGAGCCCGACAGGGACCGACAGAGCCCGACAGAGCCCGACAGGGCCCGACAGGGCCCGACAGAGCCCGACAGGGCCCGACAGAGCCCGACAGAGCCCGACAGAGCCCGACAGGGCCCAGTAGAGCCCAGTAGAACCCGACAGAGCCCAGTAGAGCCCGACAGAGCCCGACAGAGCCCGACAGAGCCCGACAGGGCCCGACAGAGCCCGACAGGGCCCAGTAGAGCCCAACAGAGCCCGACAAAGCCCGACAGAGCCCGACAGAGCCCAGTAGAGCCCAGTAGAGCCCGACAGAGCCCGAAAGGGCCCGACAGAGCCCGACAGAAACCAGTAGAGCCCGACAGAGCCCGTCAGGGCCCGACAGGGCCCGACAGAGCCCAGTAGAGCCCGACAGAGCCCGACAGAGCCCGACAGAGCCCGACAGAGCCCGACAGGGCCCAGTAGATCCCGACAGAGCCCGACAGAGCCCGACAGAGCCCGACAGGGACCGACAGAGCCCAGTAGAGCCCGACAGAGCCCGACAGGGCCCGACAGAGCCCGACAGAGCCCAGTAGAGCCCGACAGAGCCCGTCAGGGCCCGACAGGGCCCGACAGGTCCCAGTAGAGCCCAGTAGAGCCCGACAGAGCCCGACAGGGCCCGACAGAGCCCGACAGAGCCCAGTAGAGCCCGACAGAGCCCGTCAGGGCCCGACAGGGCCCGACAGAGCCCAGTAGAGCCCGACAGAGCCCGACAGAGCCCGACAGAGCCCGACAGAACCCGACAGAGCCCGACAGGGCCCGACAGGGCCCAGTAGAGCCCGACAGAGCCCGACAGAGCCCGACAGAGCCCGACAGGGCCCGACAGGGCCCGACAGAGCCCAGTAGAGCCCGACAGAGCCCGACAGAGCCCGACAGAACCCGACAGAGCCCGACAGAGCCCAGCAGAGCCCGACAGAGCCCATCAGGGCCCGACAGGGCCCAGTAGAGCCCGACAGAGCCCGACAAAGCCCGACAGAGCCCGACAGAGCCCAGTAGAGCCCGACAGAGCCCGACAGGGCCCGACAGAGCCCGACAGAGCCCAGTAGAGCCCGACAGAGCCCGTCAGGGCCCGACAGGGCCCGACAGGTCCCAGTAGAGCCCGACAGAGCCCGACAGAGCCCAGTAGAGCCCAGTAGAGCCCGACAGAGCCCGACAGAGCCCGACAGAGCCCGACAGGGCCCGACAGAGCCCGACAGAGCCCGACAGGGCCCGACAGGGCCCGACAGGGCCCAGTAGAGCCCGACAGAGCCCGACAGGGCCCGACAGAGCCCGACAGGGCCCGACAGGGCCCAGTAGAGCCCGACAGAGCCCGACAGGGCCCGAGAGAGCCCGACAGAGCCCGACAGGGCCCAGTAGAGCCCGACAGAGCCCGACAGAGCCCGACAGAGCCCGACAGGGCCCGACAGAGCCCGACAGAGCCCGACAGGGCCCGACAGAGCCCGACAGAGCCCCACAGAGGTCGACAGGGCCCCACAGAGCCCGAAAGAGCCCGACAGGGCCCAGTAGAGCCCGACAGAGCCCGACAGAGCCCGACAGAGCCCAGTAGAGCCCGACAGAGCCCGACAGAGCCCGACAGGGCCCGACAGGACCCGACAGAGCCCGACAGAGCCCGACAGAGTCCGACAGGGCCCAGTAGAGCCCGACATAGCCCGACAGAGCCCGACAGAGCCCAGTAGAGCCCGACAGAGCCCGACAGAGCCCGACAGGGCCCGACAGGGCCCGACAGAGCCCGACAGAGCCCGACAGGGCCCGACAGGGCCCGACAGGGCCCAGTAGAGCCCGACAGAGCCCGACAGAGCCCGACAGGGCCCGACAGGGCCCGACAGGGCCCGACAGGGCCCGACAGAGCCCGACAGGGCCCGACAGGGCCCAGTAGAGCCCGACAGAGCCCGACAGAGCCCGACAGAGCCCGACAGGGCCCAGTAGAGCCCGACAGAGCCCGACAGAGCCCGACAGAGCCCAGTAGAGCCCAGTAGAGCCCGACAGAGCCCGACAGGGCCCGACAGAGCCCGACAGAGCCCGACAGGGCCCGACAGAGCCCGACAGGGCCCGACAGAGCCCGACAGAGCCCGACAGAGCCCGACAGGGCCCAGTAGATCCCGACAGAGCCCGACAGAGCCCGACAGAGCCCGACAGGGACCGACAGAGCCCGACAGAGCCCGACAGGGCCCGACAGGGCCCGACAGAGCCCGACAGAGCCCGACAGGGCCCGACAGAGCCCGACAGAGCCCGACAGAGCCCGACAGGGCCCAGTAGAGCCCAGTAGAACCCGACAGAGCCCAGTAGAGCCCGACAGAGCCCGACAGAGCCCGACAGAGCCCGACAGGGCCCGACAGAGCCCGACAGGGCCCAGTAGAGCCCAACAGAGCCCGACAAAGCCCGACAGAGCCCGACAGAGCCCAGTAGAGCCCAGTAGAGCCCGACAGAGCCCGACAGGGCCCGACAGAGCCCGACAGAAACCAGTAGAGCCCGACAGAGCCCGACAGAGCCCAGTAGAGCCCGACAGAGCCCGACAGAGCCCGACAGGGCCCGACAGGGCCCGACAGAGCCCGACAGAGCCCGACAGGGCCCGACAGGGCCCGACAGGGCCCAGTAGAGCCCGACAGAGCCCGACAGAGCCCGACAGGGCCCGACAGGGCCCGACAGGGCCCAGTAGAGCCCGACAGAGCCCGACAGAGCCCGACAGAGCCCGACAGAGCCCGACAGGGCCCAGTAGAGCCCGACAGAGCCCGACAGAGCCCGACAGAGCCCAGTAGAGCCCAGTAGAGCCCGACAGAGCCCGACAGGGCCCGACAGAGCCCGACAGAGCCCGACAGGGCCCGACAGAGCCCTACAGGGCCCGACAGAGCCCGACAGAGCCCGACAGAGCCCGACAGGGCCCAGTAGATCCCGACAGAGCCCGACAGAGCCCGACAGAGCCCGACAGGGACCGACAGAGCCCGACAGAGCCCGACAGGGCCCGACAGGGCCCGACAGAGCCCGACAGAGCCCGACAGGGCCCGACAGAGCCCGACAGAGCCCGACAGAGCCCGACAGGGCCCAGTAGAGCCCAGTAGAACCCGACAGAGCCCAGTAGAGCCCGACAGAGCCCGACAGAGCCCGACAGAGCCCGACAGGGCCCGACAGAGCCCGACAGGGCCCAGTAGAGCCCAACAGAGCCCGACAAAGCCCGACAGAGCCCGACAGAGCCCAGTAGAGCCCAGTAGAGCCCGACAGAGCCCGACAGGGCCCGACAGAGCCCGACAGAGCCCAGTAGAGCCCGACAGAGCCCGTCAGGGCCCGACAGGGCCCGACAGAGCCCAGTAGAGCCCGACAGAGCCCGACAGAGCCCGACAGAACCCGACAGAGCCCGACAGGGCCCGACAGGGCCCATTAGAGCCCGACAGAGCCCGACAGAGCCCGACAGAGCCCGACAGGGCCCGACAGGGCCCGACAGAGCCCAGTAGAGCCCGACAGAGCCCGACAGAGCCCGACAGAACCCGACAGAGCCCGACAGAGCCCAGCAGAGCCCGACAGAGCCCATCAGGGCCCGACAGGGCCCAGTAGAGCCCGACAGAGCCCGACAAAGCCCGACAGAGCCCGACAGAGCCCAGTAGAGCCCGACAGAGCCCGACAGGGCCCGACAGAGCCCGACAGAGCCCAGTAGAGCCCGACAGAGCCCGTCAGGGCCCGACAGGGCCCGACAGGTCCCAGTAGAGCCCGACAGAGCCCGACAGAGCCCAGTAGAGCCCAGTAGAGCCCGACAGAGCCCGACAGAGCCCGACAGAGCCCGACAGGGCCCGACAGAGCCCGACAGAGCCCGACAGGGCCCGACAGGGCCCAGTAGAGCCCGACAGAGCCCGACAGGGCCCGACAGAGCCCGACAGAGCCCGACAGGGCCCGAGAGAGCCCGACAGAGCCCGACAGGGCCCAGTAGAGCCCGACAGAGCCCGACAGAGCCCGACAGAGCCCGACAGGGCCCGACAGAGCCCGACAGAGCCCGACAGGGCCCGACAGAGCCCGACAGGGCCCGACAGAGCCCGACAGAGCCCCACAGAGCCCGACAGGGCCCCACAGAGCCCGAAAGAGCCCGACAGGGCCCAGTAGAGCCCGACAGAGCCCGACAGAGCCCGACAGAGCCCAGTAGAGCCCGACAGAGCCCGACAGAGCCCGACAGGGCCCGACAGGACCCGACAGAGCCCGACAGAGCCCGACAGAGTCTGACAGGGCCCAGTAGAGCCCGACATAGCCCGACAGAGCCCGACAGAGCCCGACAGGGCCCGACAGGGCCCGACAGGGCCCAGTAGAGCCCGACAGAGCCCGACAGAGCCCGACAGAGCCCGACAGGGCCCGACAGGGCCCGACAGGGCCCGACAGAGCCCGACAGAGCCCGACAGGGCCCGACAGGGCCCGACAGAGCCCGACAGGGCCCGACAGAGCCCGACAGGGCCCGACAGGGCCCAGTAGAGCCCGACAGAGCCCGACAGAGCCCGACAGAGCCCGACAGAGCCCGACAGAGCCCGACAGGGCCCAGTAGAGCCCGACAGAGCCCGACAGAGCCCGACAGAGCCCAGTAGATCCCAGTAGAGCCCGACAGAGCCCGACAGGGCCCGACAGAGCCCGACAGAGCCCGACAGGGCCCGACAGAGCCCGACAGGGCCCGACAGAGCCCGACAGAGCCCGACAGAGCCCGACAGGGCCCAGTAGATCCCGACAGAGCCCGACAGAGCCCGACAGAGCCCGACAGGGACCGACAGAGCCCGACAGAGCCCGACAGGGCCCGACAGGGCCCGACAGAGCCCGACAGAGCCCGACAGGGCCCGACAGAGCCCGACAGAGCCCGACAGAGCCCGACAGGGCCCAGTAGAGCCCAGTAGAACCCGACAGAGCCCAGTAGAGCCCGACAGAGCCCGACAGAGCCCGACAGAGCCCGACAGGGCCCGACAGAGCCCGACAGGGCCCAGTAGAGCCCAACAGAGCCCGACAAAGCCCGACAGAGCCCGACAGAGCCCAGTAGAGCCCAGTAGAGCCCGACAGAGCCCGACAGGGCCCGACAGAGCCCGACAGAGCCCAGTAGAGCCCGACAGAGCCCGTCAGGGCCCGACAGGGCCCGACAGGGCCCAGTAGAGCCCGACAGAGCCCGACAGAGCCCAGTAGAGCCCAGTAGAGCCCGACAGAGCCCGACAGAGCCCGACAGAGCCCGACAGAGCCCGACAGGGCCCGACAGGGCCCGACAGGGCCCGGCAGGGCCCAGTAGAGCCCGACAGAGCCCGACAGAGCCCGACAGGGCCCGACAGGGCCCGACAGAGCCCGACAGGGCCCGACAGGGCCCGACAGAGCCCAGTAGAGCCCGACAGAGCCCGACAGAGCCCGACAGAGCCCGACAGGGCCCGACAGGGCCCGACAGAGCCCGACAGAGCCCCACAGAGCCCGACAGGGCCCCACAGAGCCCGAAAGAGCCCGACAGGGCCCAGTAGAGCCCGACAGAGCCCGACAGAGCCCGACAGAGCCCAGTAGAGCCCGACAGAGCCCGACAGAGCCCGACAGGGCCCGACAGGACCCGACAGAGCCCGACAGAGCCCGACAGAGCCCGACAGGGCCCAGTAGAGCCCGACATAGCCCGACAGAGCCCGACAGAGCCCGACAGAGCCCAGTAGAGCCCGACAGAGCCCGACAGAGCCCGACAGGGCCCGACAGGGCCCGACAGAGCCCGACAGAGCCCGACAGGGCCCGACAGGGCCCAGTAGAGCCCGACAGAGCCCGACAGAGCCCGACAGGGCCCGACAGGGCCCGACAGGGCCCGACAGGGCCCGACAGAGCCCGACAGAGCCCGACAGGGCCCGACAGGGCCCGACAGAGCCCGACAGGGCCCGACAGGGCCCAGTAGAGCCCGACAGAGCCCGACAGAGCCCGACAGAGCCCGACAGAGCCCGACAGAGCCCGACAGGGCCCAGTAGAGCCCGACAGAGCCCGACAGAGCCCGACAGAGCCCAGTAGAGCCCAGTAGAGCCCGACAGAGCCCGACAGGGCCCGACAGAGCCCGACAGAGCCCGACAGGGCCCGACAGAGCCCGACAGGGCCCGACAGAGCCCGACAGGGACCGACAGAGCCCGACAGAGCCCGACAGGGCCCGACAGGGCCCGACAGAGCCCGACAGGGCCCGACAGAGCCCGACAGAGCCCGACAGAGCCCGACAGGGCCCAGTAGAGCCCAGTAGAACCCGACAGAGCCCAGTAGAGCCCGACAGAGCCCGACAGAGCCCGACAGAGCCCGACAGGGCCCGACAGAGCCCGACAGGGCCCAGTAGAGCCCAACAGAGCCCGACAAAGCCCGACAGAGCCCGACAGAGCCCAGTAGAGCCCAGTAGAGCCCGACAGAGCCCGAAAGGGCCCGACAGAGCCCGACAGAAACCAGTAGAGCCCGACAGAGCCCGTCAGGGCCCGACAGGGCCCGACAGAGCCCAGTAGAGCCCGACAGAGCCCGACAGAGCCCGACAGAGCCCGACAGAGCCCGACAGGGCCCAGTAGATCCCGACAGAGCCCGACAGAGCCCGACAGAGCCCGACAGGGACCGACAGAGCCCGACAGAGCCCGACAGGGCCCGACAGGGCCCGACAGAGCCCGACAGAGCCCGACAGGGCCCGACAGAGCCCGACAGAGCCCGACAGAGCCCGACAGGGCCCAGTAGAGCCCAGTAGAACCCGACAGAGCCCAGTAGAGCCCGACAGAGCCCGACAGAGCCCGACAGAGCCCGACAGGGCCCGACAGAGCCCGACAGGGCCCAGTAGAGCCCAACAGAGCCCGACAAAGCCCGACAGAGCCCGACAGAGCCCAGTAGAGCCCAGTAGAGCCCGACAGAGCCCGACAGGGCCCGACAGAGCCCGACAGAGCCCAGTAGAGCCCGACAGAGCCCGTCAGGGCCCGACAGGGCCCGACAGAGCCCAGTAGAGCCCGACAGAGCCCGACAGAGCCCGACAGAGCCCGACAGAACCCGACAGAGCCCGACAGGGCCCGACAGGGCCCAGTAGAGCCCGACAGAGCCCGACAGAGCCCGACAGAGCCCGACAGGGCCCGACAGGGCCCGACAGAGCCCAGTAGAGCCCGACAGAGCCCGACAGAGCCCGACAGAACCCGACAGAGCCCGACAGAGCCCAGCAGAGCCCGACAGAGCCCATCAGGGCCCGACAGGGCCCAGTAGAGCCCGACAGAGCCCGACAAAGCCCGACAGAGCCCGACAGAGCCCAGTAGAGCCCGACAGAGCCCGACAGGGCCCGACAGGGCCCGACACGGCCCGACAGAGCCCGACAGAGCCCCACAGAGCCCGACAGGGCCCCACAGAGCCCGAAAGAGCCCGACAGGGCCCAGTAGAGCCCGACAGAGCCCGACAGAGCCCGACAGAGCCCAGTAGAGCCCGACAGAGCCCGACAGAGCCCGACAGGGCCCGACAGGACCCGACAGAGCCCGACAGAGCCCGACAGAGCCCGACAGGGCCCAGTAGAGCCCGACATAGCCCGACAGAGCCCGACAGAGCCCGACAGAGCCCAGTAGAGCCCGACAGAGCCCGACAGAGCCCGACAGGGCCCGACAGGGCCCGACAGAGCCCGACAGAGCCCGACAGGGCCCGACAGGGCCCGACAGGGCCCAGTAGAGCCCGACAGAGCCCGACAGAGCCCGACAGGGCCCGACAGGGCCCGACAGGGCCCGACAGAGCCCGACAGAGCCCGACAGGGCCCGACAGGGCCCGACAGGGCCCGACAGAGCCCGACAGAGCCCGACAGGGCCCGACAGAGCCCGACAGAGCCCGACAGGGCCCAGTAGAGCCCAGTAGAACCCGACAGAGCCCAGTAGAGCCCGACAGAGCCCGACAGAGCCCGACAGAGCCCGACAGGGCCCGACAGAGCCCGACAGGGCCCAGTAGAGCCCAACAGAGCCCGACAAAGCCCGACAGAGCCCGACAGAGCCCAGTAGAGCCCAGTAGAGCCCGACAGAGCCCGACAGGGCCCGACAGAGCCCGACAGAGCCCAGTAGAGCCCGACAGAGCCCGTCAGGGCCCGACAGGGCCCGACAGAGCCCAGTAGAGCCCGACAGAGCCCGACAGAGCCCGACAGAACCCGACAGAGCCCGACAGGGCCCGACAGGGCCCATTAGAGCCCGACAGAGCCCGACAGAGCCCGACAGAGCCCGACAGGGCCCGACAGGGCCCGACAGAGCCCAGTAGAGCCCGACAGAGCCCGACAGAGCCCGACAGAACCCGACAGAGCCCGACAGAGCCCAGCAGAGCCCGACAGAGCCCATCAGGGCCCGACAGGGCCCAGTAGAGCCCGACAGAGCCCGACAAAGCCCGACAGAGCCCGACAGAGCCCAGTAGAGCCCGACAGAGCCCGACAGGGCCCGACAGAGCCCGACAGAGCCCAGTAGAGCCCGACAGAGCCCGTCAGGGCCCGACAGGGCCCGACAGGTCCCAGTAGAGCCCGACAGAGCCCGACAGAGCCCAGTAGAGCCCAGTAGAGCCCGACAGAGCCCGACAGAGCCCGACAGAGCCCGACAGGGCCCGACAGAGCCCGACAGAGCCCGACAGGGCCCGACAGGGCCCAGTAGAGCCCGACAGAGCCCGACAGGGCCCGACAGAGCCCGACAGAGCCCGACAGGGCCCGAGAGAGCCCGACAGAGCCCGACAGGGCCCAGTAGAGCCCGACAGAGCCCGACAGAGCCCGACAGAGCCCGACAGGGCCCGACAGAGCCCGACAGAGCCCGACAGGGCCCGACAGAGCCCGACAGGGCCCGACAGAGCCCGACAGAGCCCCACAGAGCCCGACAGGGCCCCACAGAGCCCGAAAGAGCCCGACAGGGCCCAGTAGAGCCCGACAGAGCCCGACAGAGCCCGACAGAGCCCAGTAGAGCCCGACAGAGCCCGACAGAGCCCGACAGGGCCCGACAGGACCCGACAGAGCCCGACAGAGCCCGACAGAGTCTGACAGGGCCCAGTAGAGCCCGACATAGCCCGACAGAGCCCGACAGAGCCCGACAGGGCCCGACAGGGCCCGACAGGGCCCAGTAGAGCCCGACAGAGCCCGACAGAGCCCGACAGAGCCCGACAGGGCCCGACAGGGCCCGACAGGGCCCGACAGAGCCCGACAGAGCCCGACAGGGCCCGACAGGGCCCGACAGAGCCCGACAGGGCCCGACAGAGCCCGACAGGGCCCGACAGGGCCCAGTAGAGCCCGACAGAGCCCGACAGAGCCCGACAGAGCCCGACAGAGCCCGACAGGGCCCAGTAGAGCCCGACAGAGCCCGACAGAGCCCGACAGAGCCCAGTAGATCCCAGTAGAGCCCGACAGAGCCCGACAGGGCCCGACAGAGCCCGACAGAGCCCGACAGGGCCCGACAGAGCCCGACAGGGCCCGACAGAGCCCGACAGAGCCCGACAGGGACCGACAGAGCCCGACAGAGCCCGACAGGGCCCGACAGGGCCCGACAGAGCCCGACAGAGCCCGACAGAGCCCGACAGGGCCCAGTAGATCCCGACAGAGCCCGACAGGGCCCAGTAGAGCCCAGTAGAACCCGACAGAGCCCAGTAGAGCCCGACAGAGCCCGACAGAGCCCGACAGAGCCCGACAGGGCCCGACAGAGCCCGACAGGGCCCAGTAGAGCCCAACAGAGCCCGACAAAGCCCGACAGAGCCCGACAGAGCCCAGTAGAGCCCAGTAGAGCCCGACAGAGCCCGACAGGGCCCGACAGAGCCCGACAGAGCCCAGTAGAGCCCGACAGAGCCCGTCAGGGCCCGACAGGGCCCGACAGGGCCCAGTAGAGCCCGACAGAGCCCGACAGAGCCCAGTAGAGCCCAGTAGAGCCCGACAGAGCCCGACAGAGCCCGACAGAGCCCGACAGAGCCCGACAGGGCCCGACAGGGCCCGACAGGGCCCGGCAGGGCCCAGTAGAGCCCGACAGAGCCCGACAGAGCCCGACAGGGCCCGACAGGGCCCGACAGAGCCCGACAGGGCCCGACAGGGCCCGACAGAGCCCAGTAGAGCCCGACAGAGCCCGACAGAGCCCGACAGAGCCCGACAGGGCCCGACAGGGCCCGACAGAGCCCGACAGAGCCCCACAGAGCCCGACAGGGCCCCACAGAGCCCGAAAGAGCCCGACAGGGCCCAGTAGAGCCCGACAGAGCCCGACAGAGCCCGACAGAGCCCAGTAGAGCCCGACAGAGCCCGACAGAGCCCGACATGGCCCGACAGGACCCGACAGAGCCCGACAGAGCCCGACAGAGCCCGACAGGGCCCAGTAGAGCCCGACATAGCCCGACAGAGCCCGACAGAGCCCGACAGAGCCCAGTAGAGCCCGACAGAGCCCGACAGAGCCCGACAGGGCCCGACAGGGCCCGACAGAGCCCGACAGAGCCCGACAGGGCCCGACAGGGCCCAGTAGAGCCCGACAGAGCCCGACAGAGCCCGACAGGGCCCGACAGGGCCCGACAGGGCCCGACAGGGCCCGACAGAGCCCGACAGGGCCCGACAGGGCCCGACAGAGCCCGACAGGGCCCGACAGGGCCCAGTAGAGCCCGACAGAGCCCGACAGAGCCCGACAGAGCCCGACAGAGCCCGACAGAGCCCGACAGGGCCCAGTAGAGCCCGACAGAGCCCGACAGAGCCCGACAGAGCCCAGTAGAGCCCAGTAGAGCCCGACAGAGCCCGACAGGGCCCGACAGAGCCCGACAGAGCCCGACAGGGCCCGACAGAGCCCGACAGGGCCCGACAGAGCCCGACAGGGACCGACAGAGCCCGACAGAGCCCGACAGGGCCCGACAGGGCCCGACAGAGCCCGACAGGGCCCGACAGAGCCCGACAGAGCCCGACAGAGCCCGACAGGGCCCAGTAGAGCCCAGTAGAACCCGACAGAGCCCAGTAGAGCCCGACAGAGCCCGACAGAGCCCGACAGAGCCCGACAGGGCCCGACAGAGCCCGACAGGGCCCAGTAGAGCCCAACAGAGCCCGACAAAGCCCGACAGAGCCCGACAGAGCCCAGTAGAGCCCAGTAGAGCCCGACAGAGCCCGAAAGGGCCCGACAGAGCCCGACAGAAACCAGTAGAGCCCGACAGAGCCCGTCAGGGCCCGACAGGGCCCGACAGAGCCCAGTAGAGCCCGACAGAGCCCGACAGAGCCCGACAGAGCCCGACAGAGCCCGACAGGGCCCAGTAGATCCCGACAGAGCCCGACAGAGCCCGACAGAGCCCGACAGGGACCGACAGAGCCCGACAGAGCCCGACAGGGCCCGACAGGGCCCGACAGAGCCCGACAGAGCCCGACAGGGCCCGACAGAGCCCGACAGAGCCCGACAGAGCCCGACAGGGCCCAGTAGAGCCCAGTAGAACCCGACAGAGCCCAGTAGAGCCCGACAGAGCCCGACAGAGCCCGACAGAGCCCGACAGGGCCCGACAGAGCCCGACAGGGCCCAGTAGAGCCCAACAGAGCCCGACAAAGCCCGACAGAGCCCGACAGAGCCCAGTAGAGCCCAGTAGAGCCCGACAGAGCCCGACAGGGCCCGACAGAGCCCGACAGAGCCCAGTAGAGCCCGACAGAGCCCGTCAGGGCCCGACAGGGCCCGACAGAGCCCAGTAGAGCCCGACAGAGCCCGACAGAGCCCGACAGAGCCCGACAGAACCCGACAGAGCCCGACAGGGCCCGACAGGGCCCAGTAGAGCCCGACAGAGCCCGACAGAGCCCGACAGAGCCCGACAGGGCCCGACAGGGCCCGACAGAGCCCAGTAGAGCCCGACAGAGCCCGACAGAGCCCGACAGAACCCGACAGAGCCCGACAGAGCCCAGCAGAGCCCGACAGAGCCCATCAGGGCCCGACAGGGCCCAGTAGAGCCCGACAGAGCCCGACAAAGCCCGACAGAGCCCGACAGAGCCCAGTAGAGCCCGACAGAGCCCGACAGGGCCCGACAGGGCCCGACAGGGCCCGACAGAGCCCGACAGAGCCCCACAGAGCCCGACAGGGCCCCACAGAGCCCGAAAGAGCCCGACAGGGCCCAGTAGAGCCCGACAGAGCCCGACAGAGCCCGACAGAGCCCAGTAGAGCCCGACAGAGCCCGACAGAGCCCGACAGGGCCCGACAGGACCCGACAGAGCCCGACAGAGCCCGACAGAGCCCGACAGGGCCCAGTAGAGCCCGACATAGCCCGACAGAGCCCGACAGAGCCCGACAGAGCCCAGTAGAGCCCGACAGAGCCCGACAGAGCCCGACAGGGCCCGACAGGGCCCGACAGAGCCCGACAGAGCCCGACAGGGCCCGACAGGGCCCGACAGGGCCCAGTAGAGCCCGACAGAGCCCGACAGAGCCCGACAGGGCCCGACAGGGCCCGACAGGGCCCGACAGAGCCCGACAGAGCCCGACAGGGCCCGACAGGGCCCGACAGAGCCCGACAGGGCCCGACAGAGCCCGACAGGGCCCGACAGGGCCCAGTAGAGCCCGACAGAGCCCGACAGAGCCCGACAGAGCCCGACAGAGCCCGACAGAGCCCGACAGGGCCCAGTAGAGCCCGACAGAGCCCGACAGAGCCCGACAGAGCCCAGTAGAGCCCAGTAGAGCCCGACAGAGCCCGACAGGGCCCGACAGAGCCCGACAGAGCCCGACAGGGCCCGACAGAGCCCGACAGGGACCGACAGAGCCCGACAGAGCCCGACAGGGCCCGACAGGGCCCGACAGAGCCCGACAGGGCCCGACAGAGCCCGACAGAGCCCGACAGAGCCCGACAGGGCCCAGTAGAGCCCAGTAGAACCCGACAGAGCCCAGTAGAGCCCGACAGAGCCCGACAGAGCCCGACAGAGCCCGACAGGGCCCGACAGAGCCCGACAGGGCCCAGTAGAGCCCAACAGAGCCCGACAAAGCCCGACAGAGCCCGACAGAGCCCAGTAGAGCCCAGTAGAGCCCGACAGAGCCCGAAAGGGCCCGACAGAGCCCGACAGAAACCAGTAGAGCCCGACAGAGCCCGTCAGGGCCCGACAGGGCCCGACAGAGCCCAGTAGAGCCCGACAGAGCCCGACAGAGCCCGACAGAGCCCGACAGAGCCCGACAGGGCCCAGTAGATCCCGACAGAGCCCGACAGAGCCCGACAGAGCCCGACAGGGACCGACAGAGCCCGACAGAGCCCGACAGGGCCCGACAGGGCCCGACAGAGCCCGACAGAGCCCGACAGGGCCCGACAGAGCCCGACAGAGCCCGACAGAGCCCGACAGGGCCCAGTAGAGCCCAGTAGAACCCGACAGAGCCCAGTAGAGCCCGACAGAGCCCGACAGAGCCCGACAGAGCCCGACAGGGCCCGACAGAGCCCGACAGGGCCCAGTAGAGCCCAACAGAGCCCGACAAAGCCCGACAGAGCCCGACAGAGCCCAGTAGAGCCCAGTAGAGCCCGACAGAGCCCAGTAGAGCCCGACAGAGCCCGACAGAGCCCGACAGGGCCCGACAGGGCCCGACAGAGCCCGACAGAGCCCGACAGGGCCCGACAGGGCCCAGTAGAGCCCGACAGAGCCCGACAGAGCCCGACAGGGCCCGACAGGGCCCGACAGGGCCCGACAGGACCCGACAGAGCCCGACAGAGCCCGACAGGGCCCGACAGGGCCCGACAGAGCCCGACAGGGCCCGACAGAGCCCGACAGGGCCCGACAGGGCCCAGTAGAGCCCGACAGAGCCCGACAGAGCCCGACAGAGCCCGACAGAGCCCGACAGGGCCCAGTAGAGCCCGACAGAGCCCGACAGAGCCCGACAGAGCCCAGTAGAGCCCAGTAGAGCCCGACAGAGCCCGACAGGGCCCGACAGAGCCCGACAGAGCCCGACAGGGCCCGACAGAGCCCGACAGGGCCCGACAGAGCCCGACAGGGACCGACAGAGCCCGACAGAGCCCGACAGGGCCCGACAGGGCCCGACAGAGCCCGACAGGGCCCGACAGAGCCCGACAGAGCCCGACAGAGCCCGACAGGGCCCAGTAGAGCCCAGTAGAACCCGACAGAGCCCAGTAGAGCCCGACAGAGCCCGACAGAGCCCGACAGAGCCCGACAGGGCCCGACAGAGCCCGACAGGGCCCAGTAGAGCCCAACAGAGCCCGACAAAGCCCGACAGAGCCCGACAGAGCCCAGTAGAGCCCAGTAGAGCCCGACAGAGCCCGAAAGGGCCCGACAGAGCCCGACAGAAACCAGTAGAGCCCGACAGAGCCCGTCAGGGCCCGACAGGGCCCGACAGAGCCCAGTAGAGCCCGACAGAGCCCGACAGAGCCCGACAGAGCCCGACAGAGCCCGACAGGGCCCAGTAGATCCCGACAGAGCCCGACAGAGCCCGACAGAGCCCGACAGGGACCGACAGAGCCCGACAGAGCCCGACAGGGCCCGACAGGGCCCGACAGAGCCCGACAGAGCCCGACAGGGCCCGACAGAGCCCGACAGAGCCCGACAGAGCCCGACAGGGCCCAGTAGAGCCCAGTAGAACCCGACAGAGCCCAGTAGAGCCCGACAGAGCCCGACAGAGCCCGACAGAGCCCGACAGGGCCCGACAGAGCCCGACAGGGCCCAGTAGAGCCCAACAGAGCCCGACAAAGCCCGACAGAGCCCGACAGAGCCCAGTAGAGCCCAGTAGAGCCCGACAGAGCCCGACAGGGCCCGACAGAGCCCGACAGAGCCCAGTAGAGCCCGACAGAGCCCGTCAGGGCCCGACAGGGCCCGACAGAGCCCAGTAGAGCCCGACAGAGCCCGACAGAGCCCGACAGAGCCCGACAGAACCCGACAGAGCCCGACAGGGCCCGACAGGGCCCAGTAGAGCCCGACAGAGCCCGACAGAGCCCGACAGAGCCCGACAGGGCCCGACAGGGCCCGACAGAGCCCAGTAGAGCCCGACAGAGCCCGACAGAGCCCGACAGAACCCGACAGAGCCCGACAGAGCCCAGCAGAGCCCGACAGAGCCCATCAGGGCCCGACAGGGCCCAGTAGAGCCCGACAGAGCCCGACAAAGCCCGACAGAGCCCGACAGAGCCCAGTAGAGCCCGACAGAGCCCGACAGGGCCCGACAGAGCCCGACAGGGCCCGACAGAGCCCGACAGAGCCCCACAGAGCCCGACAGGGCCCCACAGAGCCCGAAAGAGCCCGACAGGGCCCAGTAGAGCCCGACAGAGCCCGACAGAGCCCGACAGAGCCCAGTAGAGCCCGACAGAGCCCGACAGAGCCCGACAGGGCCCGACAGGACCCGACAGAGCCCGACAGAGCCCGACAGAGCCCGACAGGGCCCAGTAGAGCCCGACATAGCCCGACAGAGCCCGACAGAGCCCGACAGAGCCCAGTAGAGCCCGACAGAGCCCGACAGAGCCCGACAGGGCCCGACAGGGCCCGACAGAGCCCGACAGAGCCCGACAGGGCCCGACAGGGCCCGACAGGGCCCAGTAGAGCCCGACAGAGCCCGACAGAGCCCGACAGGGCCCGACAGGGCCCGACAGGGCCCGACAGGGCCCGACAGAGCCCGACAGAGCCCGACAGGGCCCGACAGGGCCCGACAGAGCCCGACAGGGCCCGACAGAGCCCGACAGGGCCCGACAGGGCCCAATAGAGCCCGACAGAGCCCGACAGAGCCCGACAGAGCCCGACAGAGCCCGACAGAGCCCGACAGGGCCCAGTAGAGCCCGACAGAGCCCGACAGAGCCCGACAGAGCCCAGTAGAGCCCAGTAGAGCCCGACAGAGCCCGACAGGGCCCGACAGAGCCCGACAGAGCCCGACAGGGCCCGACAGAGCCCGACAGGGCCCGACAGAGCCCTACAGGGACCGACAGAGCCCGACAGAGCCCGACAGGGCCCGACAGGGCCCGACAGAGCCCGACAGGGCCCGACAGAGCCCGACAGAGCCCGACAGAGCCCGACAGGGCCCAGTAGAGCCCAGTAGAACCCGACAGAGCCCAGTAGAGCCCGACAGAGCCCGACAGAGCCCGACAGAGCCCGACAGGGCCCGACAGAGCCCGACAGGGCCCAGTAGAGCCCAACAGAGCCCGACAAAGCCCGACAGAGCCCGACAGAGCCCAGTAGAGCCCAGTAGAGCCCGACAGAGCCCGAAAGGGCCCGACAGAGCCCGACAGAAACCAGTAGAGCCCGACAGAGCCCGTCAGGGCCCGACAGGGCCCGACAGAGCCCAGTAGAGCCCGACAGAGCCCGACAGAGCCCGACAGAGCCCGACAGAGCCCGACAGGGCCCAGTAGATCCCGACAGAGCCCGACAGAGCCCGACAGAGCCCGACAGGGACCGACAGAGCCCGACAGAGCCCGACAGGGCCCGACAGGGCCCGACAGAGCCCGACAGAGCCCGACAGGGCCCGACAGAGCCCGACAGAGCCCGACAGAGCCCGACAGGGCCCAGTAGAGCCCAGTAGAACCCGACAGAGCCCAGTAGAGCCCGACAGAGCCCGACAGAGCCCGACAGAGCCCGACAGGGCCCGACAGAGCCCGACAGGGCCCAGTAGAGCCCAACAGAGCCCGACAAAGCCCGACAGAGCCCGACAGAGCCCAGTAGAGCCCAGTAGAGCCCGACAGAGCCCGACAGGGCCCGACAGAGCCCGACAGAGCCCAGTAGAGCCCGACAGAGCCCGTCAGGGCCCGACAGGGCCCGACAGAGCCCAGTAGAGCCCGACAGAGCCCGACAGAGCCCGACAGAGCCCGACAGAACCCGACAGAGCCCGACAGGGCCCGACAGGGCCCAGTAGAGCCCGACAGAGCCCGACAGAGCCCGACAGAGCCCGACAGGGCCCGACAGGGCCCGACAGAGCCCAGTAGAGCCCGACAGAGCCCGACAGAGCCCGACAGAACCCGACAGAGCCCGACAGAGCCCAGCAGAGCCCGACAGAGCCCATCAGGGCCCGACAGGGCCCAGTAGAGCCCGACAGAGCCCGACAAAGCCCGACAGAGCCCGACAGAGCCCAGTAGAGCCCGACAGAGCCCGACAGGGCCCGACAGAGCCCGACAGAGCCCAGTAGAGCCCGACAGAGCCCGTCAGGGCCCGACAGGGCCCGACAGGTCCCAGTAGAGCCCGACAGAGCCCGACAGAGCCCAGTAGAGCCCAGTAGAGCCCGACAGAGCCCGACAGAGCCCGACAGAGCCCGACAGGGCCCGACAGAGCCCGACAGAGCCCGACAGGGCCCGACAGGGCCCGACAGGGCCCAGTAGAGCCCGACAGAGCCCGACAGGGCCCGACAGAGCCCGACAGAGCCCGACAGGGCCCGAGAGAGCCCGACAGAGCCCGACAGGGCCCAGTAGAGCCCGACAGAGCCCGACAGAGCCCGACAGAGCCCGACAGGGCCCGACAGAGCCCGACAGAGCCCGACAGGGCCCGACAGAGCCCGACAGGGCCCGACAGAGCCCGACAGAGCCCCACAGAGGTCGACAGGGCCCCACAGAGCCCGAAAGAGCCCGACAGGGCCCAGTAGAGCCCGACAGAGCCCGACAGAGCCCGACAGAGCCCAGTAGAGCCCGACAGAGCCCGACAGAGCCCGACAGGGCCCGACAGGACCCGACAGAGCCCGACAGAGCCCGACAGAGTCCGACAGGGCCCAGTAGAGCCCGACATAGCCCGACAGAGCCCGACAGAGCCCAGTAGAGCCCGACAGAGCCCGACAGAGCCCGACAGGGCCCGACAGGGCCCGACAGAGCCCGACAGAGCCCGACAGGGCCCGACAGGGCCCGACAGGGCCCAGTAGAGCCCGACAGAGCCCGACAGAGCCCGACAGGGCCCGACAGGGCCCGACAGGGCCCGACAGGGCCCGACAGAGCCCGACAGGGCCCGACAGGGCCCAGTAGAGCCCGACAGAGCCCGACAGAGCCCGACAGAGCCCGACAGAGCCCGACAGGGCCCAGTAGAGCCCGACAGAGCCCGACAGAGCCCGACAGAGCCCAGTAGAGCCCAGTAGAGCCCGACAGAGCCCGACAGGGCCCGACAGAGCCCGACAGAGCCCGACAGGGCCCGACAGAGCCCGACAGGGCCCGACAGAGCCCGACAGAGCCCGACAGAGCCCGACAGGGCCCAGTAGATCCCGACAGAGCCCGACAGAGCCCGACAGAGCCCGACAGGGAGCGACAGAGCCCGACAGAGCCCGACAGGGCCCGACAGGGCCCGACAGAGCCCGACAGAGCCCGACAGGGCCCGACAGAGCCCGACAGAGCCCGACAGAGCCCGACAGGGCCCAGTAGAGCCCAGTAGAACCCGACAGAGCCCAGTAGAGCCCGACAGAGCCCGACAGAGCCCGACAGAGCCCGACAGGGCCCGACAGAGCCCGACAGGGCCCAGTAGAGCCCAACAGAGCCCGACAAAGCCCGACAGAGCCCGACAGAGCCCAGTAGAGCCCAGTAGAGCCCGACAGAGCCCGACAGGGCCCGACAGAGCCCGCCAGAAACCAGTAGAGCCCGACAGAGCCCGACAGAGCCCAGTAGAGCCCGACAGAGCCCGACAGAGCCCGACAGGGCCCGACAGGGCCCGACAGAGCCCGACAGAGCCCGACAGGGCCCGACAGGGCCCGACAGGGCCCAGTAGAGCCCGACAGAGCCCGACAGAGCCCGACAGGGCCCGACAGGGCCCGACAGGGCCCGACAGGGCCCGACAGAGCCCGACAGGGCCCGACAGGGCCCAGTAGAGCCCGACAGAGCCCGACAGAGCCCGACAGAGCCCGACAGAGCCCGACAGGGCCCAGTAGAGCCCGACAGAGCCCGACAGAGCCCGACAGAGCCCAGTAGAGCCCAGTAGAGCCCGACAGAGCCCGACAGGGCCCGACAGAGCCCGACAGAGCCCGACAGGGCCCGACAGAGCCCGACAGGGCCCGACAGAGCCCGACAGAGCCCGACAGAGCCCGACAGGGCCCAGTAGATCCCGACAGAGCCCGACAGAGCCCGACAGAGCCCGACAGGGACCGACAGAGCCCGACAGAGCCCGACAGGGCCCGACAGGGCCCAGTAGAGCCCGACAGAGCCCGACAGAGCCCGACAGAGCCCAGTAGAGCCCAGTAGAGCCCGACAGAGCCCGACAGGGCCCGACAGAGCCCGACAGGGCCCGACAGAGCCCGACAGGGCCCGACAGGGCCCAGTAGAGCCCGACAGAGCCCGACAGAGCCCGACAGAGCCCGACAGAGCCCGACAGGGCCCAGTAGAGCCCGACAGAGCCCGACAGAGCCCGACAGAGCCCAGTAGAGCCCAGTAGAGCCCGACAGAGCCCGACAGGGCCCGACAGAGCCCGACAGAGCCCGACAGGGCCCGACAGAGCCCGACAGGGCCCGACAGAGCCCGACAGGGACCGACAGAGCCCGACAGAGCCCGACAGGGCCCGACAGGGCCCGACAGAGCCCGACAGGGCCCGACAGAGCCCGACAGAGCCCGACAGAGCCCGACAGGGCCCAGTAGAGCCCAGTAGAACCCGACAGAGCCCAGTAGAGCCCGACAGAGCCCGACAGAGCCCGACAGAGCCCGACAGGGCCCGACAGAGCCCGACAGGGCCCAGTAGAGCCCAACAGAGCCCGACAAAGCCCGACAGAGCCCGACAGAGCCCAGTAGAGCCCAGTAGAGCCCGACAGAGCCCGAAAGGGCCCGACAGAGCCCGACAGAAACCAGTAGAGCCCGACAGAGCCCGTCAGGGCCCGACAGGGCCCGACAGAGCCCAGTAGAGCCCGACAGAGCCCGACAGAGCCCGACAGAGCCCGACAGAGCCCGACAGGGCCCAGTAGATCCCGACAGAGCCCGACAGAGCCCGACAGAGCCCGACAGGGACCGACAGAGCCCGACAGAGCCCGACAGGGCCCGACAGGGCCCGACAGAGCCCGACAGAGCCCGACAGGGCCCGACAGAGCCCGACAGAGCCCGACAGAGCCCGACAGGGCCCAGTAGAGCCCAGTAGAACCCGACAGAGCCCAGTAGAGCCCGACAGAGCCCGACAGAGCCCGACAGAGCCCGACAGGGCCCGACAGAGCCCGACAGGGCCCAGTAGAGCCCAACAGAGCCCGACAAAGCCCGACAGAGCCCGACAGAGCCCAGTAGAGCCCAGTAGAGCCCGACAGAGCCCGACAGGGCCCGACAGAGCCCGACAGAGCCCAGTAGAGCCCGACAGAGCCCGTCAGGGCCCGACAGGGCCCGACAGAGCCCAGTAGAGCCCGACAGAGCCCGACAGAGCCCGACAGAGCCCGACAGAACCCGACAGAGCCCGACAGGGCCCGACAGGGCCCAGTAGAGCCCGACAGAGCCCGACAGAGCCCGACAGAGCCCGACAGGGCCCGACAGGGCCCGACAGAGCCCAGTAGAGCCCGACAGAGCCCGACAGAGCCCGACAGAACCCGACAGAGCCCGACAGAGCCCAGCAGAGCCCGACAGAGCCCATCAGGGCCCGACAGGGCCCAGTAGAGCCCGACAGAGCCCGACAAAGCCCGACAGAGCCCGACAGAGCCCAGTAGAGCCCGACAGAGCCCGACAGGGCCCGACAGAGCCCGACAGGGCCCGACAGAGCCCGACAGAGCCCCACAGAGCCCGACAGGGCCCCACAGAGCCCGAAAGAGCCCGACAGGGCCCAGTAGAGCCCGACAGAGCCCGACAGAGCCCGACAGAGCCCAGTAGAGCCCGACAGAGCCCGACAGAGCCCGACAGGGCCCGACAGGACCCGACAGAGCCCGACAGAGCCCGACAGAGCCCGACAGGGCCCAGTAGAGCCCGACATAGCCCGACAGAGCCCGACAGAGCCCGACAGAGCCCAGTAGAGCCCGACAGAGCCCGACAGAGCCCGACAGGGCCCGACAGGGCCCGACAGAGCCCGACAGAGCCCGACAGGGCCCGACAGGGCCCGACAGGGCCCAGTAGAGCCCGACAGAGCCCGACAGAGCCCGACAGGGCCCGACAGGGCCCGACAGGGCCCGACAGGGCCCGACAGAGCCCGACAGAGCCCGACAGGGCCCGACAGGGCCCGACAGAGCCCGACAGGGCCCGACAGAGCCCGACAGGGCCCGACAGGGCCCAATAGAGCCCGACAGAGCCCGACAGAGCCCGACAGAGCCCGACAGAGCCCGACAGAGCCCGACAGGGCCCAGTAGAGCCCGACAGAGCCCGACAGAGCCCGACAGAGCCCAGTAGAGCCCAGTAGAGCCCGACAGAGCCCGACAGGGCCCGACAGAGCCCGACAGAGCCCGACAGGGCCCGACAGAGCCCGACAGGGCCCGACAGAGCCCTACAGGGACCGACAGAGCCCGACAGAGCCCGACAGGGCCCGACAGGGCCCGACAGAGCCCGACAGGGCCCGACAGAGCCCGACAGAGCCCGACAGAGCCCGACAGGGCCCAGTAGAGCCCAGTAGAACCCGACAGAGCCCAGTAGAGCCCGACAGAGCCCGACAGAGCCCGACAGAGCCCGACAGGGCCCGACAGAGCCCGACAGGGCCCAGTAGAGCCCAACAGAGCCCGACAAAGCCCGACAGAGCCCGACAGAGCCCAGTAGAGCCCAGTAGAGCCCGACAGAGCCCGAAAGGGCCCGACAGAGCCCGACAGAAACCAGTAGAGCCCGACAGAGCCCGTCAGGGCCCGACAGGGCCCGACAGAGCCCAGTAGAGCCCGACAGAGCCCGACAGAGCCCGACAGAGCCCGACAGAGCCCGACAGGGCCCAGTAGATCCCGACAGAGCCCGACAGAGCCCGACAGAGCCCGACAGGGACCGACAGAGCCCGACAGAGCCCGACAGGGCCCGACAGGGCCCGACAGAGCCCGACAGAGCCCGACAGGGCCCGACAGAGCCCGACAGAGCCCGACAGAGCCCGACAGGGCCCAGTAGAGCCCAGTAGAACCCGACAGAGCCCAGTAGAGCCCGACAGAGCCCGACAGAGCCCGACAGAGCCCGACAGGGCCCGACAGAGCCCGACAGGGCCCAGTAGAGCCCAACAGAGCCCGACAAAGCCCGACAGAGCCCGACAGAGCCCAGTAGAGCCCAGTAGAGCCCGACAGAGCCCGACAGGGCCCGACAGAGCCCGACAGAGCCCAGTAGAGCCCGACAGAGCCCGTCAGGGCCCGACAGGGCCCGACAGAGCCCAGTAGAGCCCGACAGAGCCCGACAGAGCCCGACAGAGCCCGACAGAACCCGACAGAGCCCGACAGGGCCCGACAGGGCCCAGTAGAGCCCGACAGAGCCCGACAGAGCCCGACAGAGCCCGACAGGGCCCGACAGGGCCCGACAGAGCCCAGTAGAGCCCGACAGAGCCCGACAGAGCCCGACAGAACCCGACAGAGCCCGACAGAGCCCAGCAGAGCCCGACAGAGCCCATCAGGGCCCGACAGGGCCCAGTAGAGCCCGACAGAGCCCGACAAAGCCCGACAGAGCCCGACAGAGCCCAGTAGAGCCCGACAGAGCCCGACAGGGCCCGACAGAGCCCGACAGAGCCCAGTAGAGCCCGACAGAGCCCGTCAGGGCCCGACAGGGCCCGACAGGTCCCAGTAGAGCCCGACAGAGCCCGACAGAGCCCAGTAGAGCCCAGTAGAGCCCGACAGAGCCCGACAGAGCCCGACAGAGCCCGACAGGGCCCGACAGAGCCCGACAGAGCCCGACAGGGCCCGACAGGGCCCGACAGGGCCCAGTAGAGCCCGACAGAGCCCGACAGGGCCCGACAGAGCCCGACAGAGCCCGACAGGGCCCGAGAGAGCCCGACAGAGCCCGACAGGGCCCAGTAGAGCCCGACAGAGCCCGACAGAGCCCGACAGAGCCCGACAGGGCCCGACAGAGCCCGACAGAGCCCGACAGGGCCCGACAGAGCCCGACAGGGCCCGACAGAGCCCGACAGAGCCCCACAGAGGTCGACAGGGCCCCACAGAGCCCGAAAGAGCCCGACAGGGCCCAGTAGAGCCCGACAGAGCCCGACAGAGCCCGACAGAGCCCAGTAGAGCCCGACAGAGCCCGACAGAGCCCGACAGGGCCCGACAGGACCCGACAGAGCCCGACAGAGCCCGACAGAGTCCGACAGGGCCCAGTAGAGCCCGACATAGCCCGACAGAGCCCGACAGAGCCCAGTAGAGCCCGACAGAGCCCGACAGAGCCCGACAGGGCCCGACAGGGCCCGACAGAGCCCGACAGAGCCCGACAGGGCCCGACAGGGCCCGACAGGGCCCAGTAGAGCCCGACAGAGCCCGACAGAGCCCGACAGGGCCCGACAGGGCCCGACAGGGCCCGACAGGGCCCGACAGAGCCCGACAGGGCCCGACAGGGCCCAGTAGAGCCCGACAGAGCCCGACAGAGCCCGACAGAGCCCGACAGAGCCCGACAGGGCCCAGTAGAGCCCGACAGAGCCCGACAGAGCCCGACAGAGCCCAGTAGAGCCCAGTAGAGCCCGACAGAGCCCGACAGGGCCCGACAGAGCCCGACAGAGCCCGACAGGGCCCGACAGAGCCCGACAGGGCCCGACAGAGCCCGACAGAGCCCGACAGAGCCCGACAGGGCCCAGTAGATCCCGACAGAGCCCGACAGAGCCCGACAGAGCCCGACAGGGAGCGACAGAGCCCGACAGAGCCCGACAGGGCCCGACAGGGCCCGACAGAGCCCGACAGAGCCCGACAGGGCCCGACAGAGCCCGACAGAGCCCGACAGAGCCCGACAGGGCCCAGTAGAGCCCAGTAGAACCCGACAGAGCCCAGTAGAGCCCGACAGAGCCCGACAGAGCCCGACAGAGCCCGACAGGGCCCGACAGAGCCCGACAGGGCCCAGTAGAGCCCAACAGAGCCCGACAAAGCCCGACAGAGCCCGACAGAGCCCAGTAGAGCCCAGTAGAGCCCGACAGAGCCCGACAGGGCCCGACAGAGCCCGCCAGAAACCAGTAGAGCCCGACAGAGCCCGACAGAGCCCAGTAGAGCCCGACAGAGCCCGACAGAGCCCGACAGGGCCCGACAGGGCCCGACAGAGCCCGACAGAGCCCGACAGGGCCCGACAGGGCCCGACAGGGCCCAGTAGAGCCCGACAGAGCCCGACAGAGCCCGACAGGGCCCGACAGGGCCCGACAGGGCCCGACAGGGCCCGACAGAGCCCGACAGGGCCCGACAGGGCCCAGTAGAGCCCGACAGAGCCCGACAGAGCCCGACAGAGCCCGACAGAGCCCGACAGGGCCCAGTAGAGCCCGACAGAGCCCGACAGAGCCCGACAGAGCCCAGTAGAGCCCAGTAGAGCCCGACAGAGCCCGACAGGGCCCGACAGAGCCCGACAGAGCCCGACAGGGCCCGACAGAGCCCGACAGGGCCCGACAGAGCCCGACAGAGCCCGACAGAGCCCGACAGGGCCCAGTAGATCCCGACAGAGCCCGACAGAGCCCGACAGAGCCCGACAGGGACCGACAGAGCCCGACAGAGCCCGACAGGGCCCGACAGGGCCCGACAGAGCCCGACAGAGCCCGACAGGGCCCGACAGAGCCCGACAGAGCCCGACAGAGCCCGACAGGGCCCAGTAGAGCCCAGTAGAACCCGACAGAGCCCAGTAGAGCCCGACAGAGCCCGACAGAGCCCGACAGAGCCCGACAGGGCCCGACAGAGCCCGACAGGGCCCAGTAGAGCCCAACAGAGCCCGACAAAGCCCGACAGAGCCCGACAGAGCCCAGTAGAGCCCAGTAGAGCCCGACAGAGCCCGACAGGGCCCGACAGAGCCCGACAGAGCCCAGTAGAGCCCGACAGAGCCCGTCAGGGCCCGACAGGGCCCGACAGAGCCCAGTAGAGCCCGACAGAGCCCGACAGAGCCCGACAGAACCCGACAGAGCCCGACAGGGCCCGACAGGGCCCAGTAGAGCCCGACAGAGCCCGACAGAGCCCGACAGAGCCCGACAGGGCCCGACAGGGCCCGACAGAGCCCAGTAGAGCCCGACAGAGCCCGACAGAGCCCGACAGAACCCGACAGAGCCCGACAGAGCCCAGCAGAGCCCGACAGAGCCCATCAGGGCCCGACAGGGCCCAGTAGAGCCCGACAGAGCCCGACAAAGCCCGACAGAGCCCGACAGAGCCCAGTAGAGCCCGACAGAGCCCGACAGGGCCCGACAGAGCCCGACAGAGCCCAGTAGAGCCCGACAGAGCCCGTCAGGGCCCGACAGGGCCCGACAGGTCCCAGTAGAGCCCGACAGAGCCCGACAGAGACCAGTAGAGCCCAGTAGAGCCCGACAGAGCCCGACAGAGCCCGACAGAGCCCGACAGGGCCCGACAGAGCCCGACAGAGCCCGACAGGGCCCGACAGGGCCCAGTAGAGCCCGACAGAGCCCGACAGGGCCCGACAGAGCCCGACAGAGCCCGACAGGGCCCGAGAGAGCCCGACAGAGCCCGACAGGGCCCAGTAGAGCCCGACAGAGCCCGACAGAGCCCGACAGAGCCCGACAGGGCCCGACAGAGCCCGACAGAGCCCGACAGGGCCCGACAGAGCCCGACAGGGCCCGACAGAGCCCGACAGAGCCCCACAGAGCTCGACAGGGCCCCACAGAGCCCGAAAGAGCCCGACAGGGCCCAGTAGAGCCCGACAGAGCCCGACAGAGCCCGACAGAGCCCAGTAGAGCCCGACAGAGCCCGACAGAGCCCGACAGGGCCCGACAGGACCCGACAGAGCCCGACAGAGCCCGACAGAGTCTGACAGGGCCCAGTAGAGCCCGACATAGCCCGACAGAGCCCGACAGAGCCCGACAGGGCCCGACAGGGCCCGACAGGGCCCAGTAGAGCCCGACAGAGCCCGACAGAGCCCGACAGAGCCCGACAGGGCCCGACAGGGCCCGACAGGGCCCGACAGAGCCCGACAGAGCCCGACAGGGCCCGACAGGGCCCGACAGAGCCCGACAGGGCCCGACAGAGCCCGACAGGGCCCGACAGGGCCCAGTAGAGCCCGACAGAGCCCGACAGAGCCCGACAGAGCCCGACAGAGCCCGACAGAGCCCGACAGAGCCCAGTAGAGCCCAGTAGAGCCCGACAGAGCCCGACAGGGCCCGACAGAGCCCGACAGAGCCCGACAGGCCCGACAGAGCCCGACAGGGCCCGACAGAGCCCGACAGAGCCCGACAGAGCCCGACAGGGCCCAGTAGATCCCGACAGAGCCCGACAGAGCCCGACAGAGCCCGACAGGGACCGACAGAGCCCGACAGAGCCCGACAGGGCCCGACAGGGCCCGACAGAGCCCGACAGAGCCCGACAGGGCCCGACAGAGCCCGACAGAGCCCGACAGAGCCCGACAGGGCCCAGTAGAGCCCAGTAGAACCCGACAGAGCCCAGTAGAGCCCGACAGAGCCCGACAGAGCCCGACAGAGCCCGACAGGGCCCGACAGAGCCCGACAGGGCCCAGTAGAGCCCAACAGAGCCCGACAAAGCCCGACAGAGCCCGACAGAGCCCAGTAGAGCCCAGTAGAGCCCGACAGAGCCCGACAGGGCCCGACAGAGCCCGACAGAGCCCAGTAGAGCCCGACAGAGCCCGTCAGGGCCCGACAGGGCCCGACAGGGCCCAGTAGAGCCCGACAGAGCCCGACAGAGCCCAGTAGAGCCCAGTAGAGCCCGACAGAGCCCGACAGAGCCCGACAGAGCCCGACAGAGCCCGACAGGGCCCGACAGGGCCCGACAGGGCCCGGCAGGGCCCAGTAGAGCCCGACAGAGCCCGACAGAGCCCGACAGGGCCCGACAGGGCCCGACAGAGCCCGACAGGGCCCGACAGGGCCCGACAGAGCCCAGTAGAGCCCGACAGAGCCCGACAGAGCCCGACAGAACCCGACAGAGCCCGACAGAGCCCAGCAGAGCCCGACAGAGCCCATCAGGGCCCGACAGGGCCCAGTAGAGCCCGACAGAGCCCGACAGAGCCCGACAGAGCCCAGTAGAGCCCGACAGAGCCCGACAGGGCCCGACAGAGCCCGACAGAGCCCGACAGAGCCCAGTAGAGCCCGACAGAGCCCGTCAGGGCCCGACAGGGCCCGACAGGGCCCAGTAGAGCCCGACAGAGCCCGACAGAGCCCAGTAGAGCCCAGTAGAGCCCGACAGAGCCCGACAGAGCCCGACAGAGCCCGACAGGGCCCGACAGAGCCCGACAGAGCCCGACAGGGCCCGACAGGGCCCGACAGAGCCCGACAGGGCCCAGTAGAGCCCGACAGAGCCCGACAGAGCCCGACAGAGCCCGACAGGGCCCGACAGGGCCAGACAGAGCCCAGTAGAGCCCGACAGAGCCCGACAGAGCCCGACAGAACCCGACAGAGCCCGACAGAGCCCAGTAGAGCCCGACAGAGCCCGACAGAGCCCGACAGAGCCCGACAGGGCCCGACAGGTCCCGACAGGGCCCAGTAGAGCCCGACAGAGCCCGACAGAGCCCGACAGAGCCCGACAGGGCCCGACAGGGCCCAGAAGAGCCCGAAAGAGCCCGACAGAGCCCGACAGAGCCCGACAGAACCCGACAGAGCCCGACAGAGCCCGACAGGGCCCGACAGGGCCCGACAGAGCCCGACAGGGCCCGACAGAGCCCGACAGAGCCCGACAGAGCCCGACAGGGCCCCACAGAGCCCGACAGAGCCCGACAGGGCCCAGTAGAGCCCGACAGAGCCCGACAGAGCCCGACAGAGCCCAGTAGAGCCCGACAGAGCCCGACAGAGCCCGACAGAGCCCGACAGGGCCCGACAGGGCTCGACAGAGCCCGACAGAGCCCGACAGGGCCCAGTAGAGCCCGACAGAGCCCGACAGAGCCCGACAGAGCCCAGTAGAGCCCGACAGAGCCCGACAGAGCCCGACAGGGCCCGACAGGGCCCGACAGAGCCCGACAGAGCCCGACAGGGCCCGACAGGGCCCGACAGAGCCCAGTAGAGCCCGACAGAGCCCGACAGAGCCTGACAGGGCCCGACAGGGCCCGACAGGGCCCAGTAGAGCCCGACAGAGCCCGACAGGGCCCGACAGAGCCCGACAGAGCCCGACAGGGCCCGACAGGGCCCGACAGGGCCCGACAGGGCCCGACAGGGCACGACAGAGCCCGACAGGGCCCGACAGGGCCCGACAGAGCCCGACAGGGCCCGACAGGGCCCGACAGGGCCCGACAGAGCCCGACAGAGCCCGACAGGGCCCAGTAGAGCCCGACAGAGCCCGACAGAGCCCAGTAGAGCCCAGTAGAGCCCGACAGAGCCCGACAGAGCCCGACAGGGCCCGACAGAGCCCGACAGGGCTTGACAGAGCCCGACAGAGCCCGACAGGGCCCAGTAGAGCCCGACAGAGCCCGACAGAGCCCGACAGAGCCCGACAGGGACCGACAGAGCCCGACAGAGCCCGACAGGTCCCGACAGGGCCCGACAGGGCCCGACAGAGCCCGACAGAGCCCGACAGGGCCCGAGAGAGCCCGACAGAGCCCGACAGAGCCCGACAGGGCCCAGTAGAGCCCGACAGAGCCCGACAGAGCCCGACAGAACCCGACAGGGCCCAGTAGAGCCCGACAGAGCCCGACAGGGCCCGACAGAGCCCGACAGAGCCCGACAGAGCCCGACAGCGCCCGACAGGGCCCAGTAGAGCCCGACAGAGCCCGACAGAGCCCGACAGAGCCCGACAGGGCCCGACAGAGCCCGACAGAGCCCGACAGGGCCCGACAGGGTCCAGTAGAGCCCGACAGAGCCCAACAGGGCCCGACAGAGCCCGACAGAGCCCGACAGAGCCCGACAGGGCCCACTAGAGCCCGACAGAGCCCGACAGAGCCCAGTAGAGCCCGACAGAGCCCGACAGGGCCCGACAGAGCCCGACAGAGCCCGACAGAGCCCAGTAGAGCCCGACAGAGCCCGTCAGGGCCCGACAGGGCCCGACAGGGCCCAGTAGAGCCCGACAGAGCCCGACAGAGCCCAGTAGAGCCCAGTAGAGCCCGACAGAGCCCGACAGAGCCCGACAGAGCCCGACAGGGCCCGACAGAGCCCGACAGAGCCCGACAGGGCCCGACAGGGCCCGACAGAGCCCGACAGGGCCCAGTAGAGCCCGACAGAGCCCGACAGAGCCCGACAGAGCCCGACAGGGCCCGACAGGGCCCGACAGAGCCCAGTAGAGCCCGACAGAGCCCGACAGAGCCCGACAGAACCCGACAGAGCCCGACAGAGCCCAGTAGAGCCCGACAGAGCCCGACAGAGCCCGACAGAGCCCGACAGGGCCCGACAGGTCCCGACACGGCCCAGTAGAGCCTGACAGAGCCCGACAGAGCCCGACAGAGCCCGACAGAGCCCGACAGGGCCCGACAGGGCCCAGAAGAGCCCGACAGAGCCCGACAGAGCCCGACAGAGCCCGACAGAACCCGACAGAGCCCGACAGAGCCCGACAGGGCCCGACAGGGCCCGACAGAGCCCGACAGGGCCCGACAGAGCCCGACAGAGCCCGACAGAGCCCGACAGGGCCCCACAGAGCCCGACAGAGCCCGACAGGTCCCAGTAGAGCCCGACAGAGCCCGACAGAGCCCGACAGAGCCCAGTAGAGCCCGACAGAGCCCGACAGAGCCCGACAGAGCCCGACAGGGCCCGACAGGGCTCGACAGAGCCCGACAGAGCCCGACAGGGCCCAGTAGAGCCCGACAGAGCCCGACAGAGCCCGACAGAGCCCAGTAGAGCCCGACAGAGCCCGACAGAGCCCGACAGGGCCCGACAGGGCCCGACAGAGCCCGACAGAGCCCGACAGGGCCCGACAGGGCCCGACAGAGCCCAGTAGAGCCCGACAGGGCCCGACAGGGCCCGACAGAGCCCAGTAGAGCCCGACAGAGCCCGACAGAGCCTGACAGGGCCCGACAGGGCCCGACAGGGCCCAGTAGAGCCCGACAGAGCCCGACAGGGCCCGACAGAGCCCGACAGAGCCCGACAGGGCCCGACAGGGCACGACAGAGCCCGACAGGGCCCGACAGGGCCCGACAGAGCCCGACAGAGCCCGACAGAGCCCGACAGGGCCCGACAGAGCCCGACAGGGCCCGACAGGGCCCGACAGGGCCCGACAGGGCCCGACAGAGCCCGACAGAGCCCAGTAGAGCCCGACAGAGCCCGACAGAGCCCAGTAGAGCCCAGTAGAGCCCGACAGAGCCCGACAGAGCCCGACAGGGCCCGACAGAGCCCGACAGGGCTCGACAGAGCCCGACAGAGCCCGACAGGGCCCAGTAGAGCCCGACAGAGCCCGACAGAGCCCGACAGAGCCCGACAGGGACCGACAGAGCCCGACAGAGCCCGACAGGTCCCGACAGGGCCCGACAGGGCCCGACAGAGCCCGACAGAGCCCGACAGGGCCCGAGAGAGCCCGACAGAGCCCGACAGAGCCCGACAGGGCCCAGTAGAGCCCGACAGAGCCCGACAGAGCCCGACAGAACCCGACAGGGCCCAGTAGAGCCCGACAG